>NW_022589704.1:45554501-45741822 GCF_004348235.1 Phoca vitulina
AGGAGGGGAAGAATGAAGGGGGGGAAGTCGGAGGGGGAGATGAACCATGAGAGACGATGGACTCTGAAAAACAAACTGAGGGTTCTAGAGGGGAGGGGGTGGGAGGATGGGTTAGCCTGGTGATGGGTATTAAAGAGGGCATGTTCTGCATGGAGCACTGGGTGTTATACGCAAACAATGAATCATGGAACACTACATCAAAAACTAATGATGTAATGTATGGTGATTAACATAACATAATAAAAAAAATGATTAGAGGAAGCTGATAAAGTAATTTAAAAGTAATTCCTTTATGTTGTCGTTTACTTTAAAATAATATATGGGGCAAATAAGTTGATAGAAACACAATCAACAGTTCTCAGTGATATGAAATTTGTACATTAATTCACTATTTGTACATTAATTCACTACTGTAGTTTAGAAGTTTGTAAGATGGTATATTGCTGCTATATCTATAACAAAGTTAAGAGATAGTTTCAAATTAACCTAATCTTAGTATTTCTTTAAAACTGACTAAAGCAGTTAGAATTTAATGTCATTTGTTTGAACAGACATTCTTTATTCTTCATAGAGTGACTGGTCATTCAAGTGGTATGATATTTGGGAAGTTGAAAGTTTGTTGGGTCCCAAAAGCCTTTTAAGGCTGTCACAATTCCTGAGGTGCTTGCAGTTATAATTTGGTTGGGTCTAAGTATTGGAGACAGAGGAAATGAGTGTGGGGAAAAACGAACATTTGTTGAACACTGTACTATGCATATCAGTGCTCATAGTGTTGACTATGTTAGCCATGAAGCATTTACACAGTAAAATTTGTTCAGCAATATACTAACACACATGGTTTTCAGATAGTTTAGTAGTCTTCCAGTCCGGTACTAAGATACGGTACTACCACAATACGGTACAAGGTGGTGAAGTTATATCCAAAGGAGCAGTGATTGAGAGGAGAGGAAGGGAATCCCAAAGATATTGCAGAAATTCCTTCCATACCCCTGAGAACGAAGTACTTACTGAATGAGTGAGGCCAGCATTTATGTTAGCATTTCTCGGCATAAGTTCTAATAAACTGTTTATTCTTCCAGAGTAGTCCTTAATAGTTGAATAAATTAGAAAAACAATGAAGTAAACAAGGGCAAATAAGTCTCAGTCCTATAGGACTTCACAGATAATTTAATAAACTAAGAGATAATAATCTCAAAAAGGGATTTACATTTTATTCCAAACTAAACTAATCAATGAAAACCTTTGTCCTATAATATCTCTCTTAGCCAATATTTTATGTACCATACTTTGGGACGTGCTCTCCTACAAGTATTAATAATAAGTGTACTGTATGATACCCAGATTCCTTTTATTTGGCAAAAAAAGAATTCCTGGTATAAAGGCAAAGGCAAAGCTAAAATGGCATGAAATTTTATTTTTGGAGGTATTTCTATAAGGGAATATGGAATCCTTTATAATATTATTTTATTTTTCTCATTTAGACATTTACAGACAAGACTTTGTAGAGCTTTAATTTCATATGAGATGCAAACTCTCAATTATAATTAATTTGCGGTAATAAGATTACTGATTTCTATTTGAACTGATTAAATGAAATCTCTTGATTAAGATTATAAACCATAGATTCAAGTATTAGATATAAATGTTTATTCTGATTTGCTCCTAAGAAATTAGTTGCTACTGAGAGAAGAAAAAGTCTTTTTTTTAATAACATACTTGTGACAGTTAAGCAAAACTTGCTAACTGAACTTTGTCACCAATGCTATTAATGTTATTTTTTTGGTATTGACTTGAAGTGACTATAAAATAAAACAATTGAGAGAATTTTACACTGTTGTTATCTTTCCATAATTCATTTTAACTATCTTTTTAAATAAGAAATCAAATTATATAGTTATATATATGTGTGTGTGTGTGTGTGTGTGTGTGTATTGTTAGAAATTTGGTATCCTTACTTATCTATCCATAATATCACACTTTAAAGGTAATAAAATTTTTTTAAAAAGGCATACAGATTGGAAAGGAAGAAATTTACTCTCTATTTGTAGATGACATGATTGTCTATGTCAAAAAATCCCAAGAAATCTACAAAAACAAAAACAACAAACAGTACACAACCTCCTAGAACCAATAAATGAATTTGGGCTAGATTGCAGGATATAAGACCAACACACAAAAATCAATCCATTTCCATATGCTAATACTGCACATGTGTGGAACATTTACAATTGTGCCAATAAAAATGAAATACTTAGGTATTTATATATAGGTATATATAAACATAATAAAATATGTATAGTATTCTTATGCTGACAATTACAAAATACTTACAAAAGTAGTTTTCTAAAAAGCCCTAAATAAACGGAGAGACATATCATATTCATGGTTTGGAATCCTCAACATAGTAAAGATGTCACTTCTCCCAAAATTGATCTATAAGTTCAATACAATTCTTACCAAAATTCTGGCAAGTTTTTTTTTAGATATAGATAAAATTATCTGAAATGTATATGGAAATGTGAAATGCATATGGAAAGGCATACAAACTAGAGTAGTTAAAAACAATTCTGAAAAAAGATAATAAAGTGGGAGAAATCACTCTGATATCACTGAATACTAGTCAGCAAAAAAGAAAACTACTGATCCTTATAACCCCTCAGATGGATTTCAAGGGAATTATGCTGAGTGAAAAAAGTCAGTCTCAAAAGATAACATTATTTATGATTTCACTGATACAGTATTCTTGAAATGTCAATTATAGAAATGGGGAACAGATTAGTGGTCGACAAGGGTCAGAATCAGGGGACGAAGAAAGTGGCTGTGACATTAAAAGCATAGTTGAAGAAATTCTTACGATGGAACCATTCTGTATCTTGACCGTGATGGTGGTCACAGAAATCTACACGTGACAAAATCAGATAGAACTAAATATATACATATACACACAAATGATAGCACATAAAACTACTGAAATCTGAGTAAGTTCAATGGATTGTTTCAATGTTAATTTCCTGGTTGCAAGATGTTACCATGGGGGGGAACTGAGTAAACAGCATTGGGTATCCTCTGAGTTATTTCTTACAATTAAATGTCAGTCTACAATTATCTTAAAAGAAAAGGTTTAAAAAAGTAATAAAAGGTATGGTTAACAGAATGCATTTGTAAAAGATGAGGTCAAGTATGGGTTTATTTTTTGTCTTTATGATTTTAGTTAAAGGGTCCTTGAAGAGAAGATTATATTAAGAAAATATTTTGTATAAAACAAATTCTGTTACGGCAATGAGAAGCTTCATCTGTTTCTAGAATGGACAATGATACATCCTTACCCATTATTAGGATTAGATTAGCTGGAGACGACTTTTTTTTTTTTTAGTCTACTCTAATCTCTCTGATAAATCTGGGCAAACCTAAGTGTTTTATTCATCCATTTACCCTCTACTTCTTAAAGCAGGTGATCTCCACAGGTATCTTACTGTATTTGACTGCTATCATACTAGATTTCATTTTTCATCTCGTTAAAGTTCTGGGAGTGCCTCACTTTCATGTGCTTTGACGGCAATGAGTTTCATGACAGTTATATCGATGGTCTTATTTCATTTATATTCTATTCATGTGATGTACCTTTCTTCTACTGTAGACCAAGCCTGAGTTAGAATAAATTTTGTGTGCTTCCTTTCATTCTTTAGCACAAATTAAACTGGTCTAAAAGAATACCCATATTAGTATTATTTTTTAAGATTTTATTTATTTATTTGAGAGAGGGGGAGAGAGAGGTGGGGGGAGAGAGAGAGAGAGCACGAACTTAGCGTGGGGTTAGGGGCAGAGGGAGAGGGAGAAGCAGACCTCCTGCTGAGCAAGGAGCCTGACACAGGGCTCAAGCCCAGGACCCTGAGATCATGACCTGAGCTGAAGGCAGCTGTTTAACCGACTGAGCCACCCAGGTGCCCCAAGAATGCCCACATTATTTTATTTGAAATTTTTACATCTTCAAATACCCCTTAAAATAGAAATATACTTAATTTAAATTGACAAAATTAAAATACATATTTTCCTTTCCAATTACAAAATTATATTAAGAAAATATATATAAGTAAAAATCACTCTTAATCCCCCTAAAAGTTATCTTTACAAATTTTATAATATATATATACATATGTGTATATATATATTTTTCTTTCTCTAGAGAGAATAAAAATTATATTATGCAAATTTTAGCCTACCCTTAAAAATTTAATAATATTATTTAATATTTTCTCATATCGATAAATAGACCACTATAAAATGATTTTCAAAGGTGTAACTAATATGTAAATAGCAACATGTATATAACCGAAATAATTAGAATTTACATGGTATCCAAATTTTCACCACTTTAAGGAGTACTCTAAGGAACACCATTGCTCATACATTTTATTTATGGTGCAGATTGAAGAAAATAGTTATTTGGAATATTGTTTTGAATCTTGGTATGTTTTCTTATGCTTTACAAATACTTTAATATTAAGAAAACATTTCAAAATTGTTTTTCATACTAAACAATTGATAACTCTGATTAGAAATACACTAAAGTCACTTTTCTGCTAACTATATTGTCTAGGCCATGGCTAACGCATGAGATTGTGAATAAATGAATGAAGAAAAGCACTCCTCTCTATCTCATTGAGTTCCATACTCTCAGATGGCTAGCCTTTGTCTTTATTCTTTAATTTCCCAACAAGTTTATTGCAACATTCTGGTTCATTACTTAAATTAGCTTTGTCACTATGTATTGAATTTCTTTTCTTCTACAGATTGTCTACTCTACATGTATATGGCTTCCAAAGGCTATTATATTCTTTTAGCTACTAGTTTGGAACCCAAAGCTGATCCTTAAAAATACCTTTGAAAGACAATAAATACAAAACTCTGACTATGAATATGTTTGACCACCAAATGTCTTTTTGATTCCCATGTTTGTCCAACCTTCAGAACATTTTCACATATACAAAGACTACGTAGAAAATAAAATTTCACATTGCAAGCAAATGATTTTAGTATTTAGAAAGATAAATGACTGCAGAACATGTTAATGACATACTTTCATTGGTAAAATATGGCAAGATAATAGCTGCAAATATAAATGTGGGAAGATTTTCTCTCAAGATCTCAGAAAGGGAAAGAATTTTATCCACATTAGTTCCCTTCTTTCTGTTTTTACTATCATCATTTTGATTCAGGGCTTGTTTCTGCACAGGATAGAGTAATGGTCTCCTGTTTTCCTTCCACTTCCATTTATTCCATACTGCACAGGACTGCAAGTATAGCCTTTCTACAGTAGAACTCTCATAATTTCACCCACTTGTTAGAAACAAACAAAACAGAAATAACTGCCAATAACTCCTCATTGCCTACTGTTCAAACTTGTCTGGTTGTATTTATTTATTTATTTATTTATTTATTTATTTATTTATTTGACAAAGAGAGAGACACAGCGAGAGAGGGAACACAAGCAGGGGAGTGGGAGAGGGAGAAGCAGGCTTCCCGCGGAGCAGGGAGCCCGATGTGGGGCTCGATCCCAGGACCTGGAATCATGACCTGAGCCGAAGGCAGACGCTTAACGACTGAGCCACCCAGGCGCCCCTGTCTGGTTGTATTTTAAGGCACTCAGTGATCTGACTTCCACCTGCTTCTCTAGATTCATCTCTTGTTCTTCTTCATGGATGCTGTGCTATAGTCAATCTGGACACTTGGATGTTTCCTGAACACACTATGTGTGTTCTTGCTTCTGTACCTCTCCTTACTCTTTTTACTTTTTCTTGATATCTTGACTTCCACCATTCTTTAAAATGCCACCTCATTCATAAAGCTTTCCATGTGCCAAAATATCAGTTAGGATCACTTATTGCTTTCTTGAATCTCCATTTTAGTTTAGCCTATTCTGCTTTTAACAAACTGAAATAACAAGAAATATTATATATATAAGATATATGTGTATAATATATTAAATATGTATTTAGTATATTATACATGTAATATTTAATATATTATATATATATTTCTGTCTCTGGTTCCTGACACAAAGCTCCCAAGATCTTTGTAATTTCCTGAGTGGTAGGAGTATGTAACACTGAGCTCCTAAATCCCTTGGAATTTCCTGGATGACAGAAATGTGTTTTGTTTAATGGAGTTACTCCTGGTGGGCTTCTTGGCGGTGGAGGGTGGGGAGATGGGTGAGGGGAAGGGTGCTGGTCACCAGAAAGACCAAGCTATATGATTAGAAGCTTGGAAAGTGAAATGATTGCTTTCCTCAGAAATTTCCCCTTATTTTTACTTTTTAAAACATTTAGACTTTCTGTAGTATTTAAAAAGAGCCTGGAGACATGGCACTTACAATAGTTTGGTGATGATGATACCTTTAAGATTAAAAAAAAAAACAAAAACAAAACAAGTAGTAGCCTGTGCCATGGAAATATCCTAATGAAGTCAATGAAATCTGTGAGAGCGAGAGATAACACACACTCAGCCACTCAACAGAGCCCATTAAAAAGTGCTTACAGAATTCATGGTGAAGGACACACTGAGTAAATGGAAGTTTTATAATTTTCCGAACTACCATCTTCCTAATCATTGCAATGGCCTACTTGAATATGAGAGAAGTGATTTTTTGCTAATCACAAACATTCACTGGGAAAACACCTGCTCTCTTTCAATTGTCTGCAATTTTAATGGCATCATAATGCAGGACTATCATGTCAAACAGTGATGTCTTTCCTCTTACAGTCACACAGATGTTGGAATAAATGATCAACATTGAACTCCTATTGTCTAATATCCAGAGTAATAGAAGGAAGGATAGTCAATATTTCCTAACATTGAATTATAAAGTAAGCTGTTTAAAATTTTAAGATTTTTCTGATCAACACACAAGGCAAAAATTCAGTTTATGACTTTCACAGGTGCCTGGGTGGCTCAGTCAGTTAAGCATCTGCCTTCGGCCCAGGTCATGATCCTGGGGTGCTGGGATTGAGTCCCACATTGGGCTCCCTGCTCAGTGCAGAGTCTGCTTCTCTCTCTCCCTTTCCCTCTGTGATCTCTCTCACTCTCACTGTCTCTCAAATAAATAAGTAAAATCTTTTAAAAAAATTATGACTTTCATGTTTTGAGTCAGAACTCTAGAGGAATCCAACGTAAGAAATTGATCTGGATTTTCTCTTTCTTTACATTTTCCCATATCTTATTCATTTATGTGTAATTGTCTTCCTCCTTTAATGTGTTTATAACAAATTACCTTGAATACTATTTCGATCTTCAATACTTTCTATTGAAGAAAACTTCTAGTTCAGAAACAGGAGTATGTGTGTTCATTATTTAAATAGGATTATATTATCTAAATAGGCACTCAATCAATGCTCTTTGTTATTGATAATGATTTCTCATAGATCCTATTAGCACCCTGAGCTACATAAGAATGGATTGTATCTTTCTGTTGGATATTAAATTCATTCATTGATTTTTTCATTATTATACATTTATTTACTATTGTATGGCAGGCATTATGCCAGATTCTAGGGAAACAAGAGAATAATAATGAACCCTTATTTCTCACTGTGTTAAGTGAGAGTGAAGCCAAAGGAGAGAGTTTGTTTTGAGAGCGTTTAGGAGAAACAAATAGAGCCAGCTTTTTTTCTGTTTTGTTTTTTAATGCTGTTTTCTTCTCATGTTTTAAAATTTCATGTTTATTTCACAATTTTCAGATTTTAAAAAGAAATCTGCATCAGCTTTATGATAGCATTTATGAAGAGCTGAAAGGACACAAGGAAGTTGGTGCTTCACATGTGAGGATATGCAGAGGGGAATAAATACATTTTATGAATTGTACCTCAGCTTTGTAAGTCTAGAATGTTGAGAAGGCTGAGAGAGGGAGTTATTACCATTTGAAAAGCTCAAAATATTTAAGACAAAGTGCCTAGTAGCTCACCATGGGCCACCAGGTTACTAGATGCTCCCTCACCTCCAAATCACTGTCCCCCCAATAACAGAGCATCCTAGAGACCAAACTGGCCATGACATGAATTCACACAATGAATATGGAAAAAGAGCAGACAGGTGATTAGTCAGTCATAAGGTAAACTTATCCAGGCAAAAAAGAAATCTCATATATTGCTTCTGCCTCGGAATAGAAACAGTCCCTTTAATTCCAGAATGCTTATGATCTTCAGATTTAGAGTTTATGTACATAGGTTAAAAACGGACAGATTCTCCAATCTCTGACTCCATATCCTAATTAATATTGGATCCTTATCCTCCAGGAGATTGTGCTCTCAAAGAAGTTGCCAGGTATATATAATAAAGAAATCTATATGGCAAGGAGGGAAGCCAAATAAATAAGTTTTGTAGAAACAAATAAATACTGCCATTCTGATAAATCTCCTTACATTGACATAATTTTTTTTCTTCAGGCAGGTTGAGTACAACTGATTATGTCTATGATAAACTCCATCCATTTCTAGAATTGATTAAGCTACAGAATCATTTATTATTATGATTAGGCGAAAAAGGGGTGATAACAGAGACTGCCATAGTCTCTCTGATGACAGTTTTTTCTTCACCTGTTCTCTCTCTGCACTTTAGGGTGGATCATTGCCAAAGTGGCTCATTACATTTGGTAGCTATTATTCTTGATTTCACTCTTCAATTTGTCAAAGTTCTAGATACGCCTTGTTTTCTGTGCACAGGTTTTATGATAGTCATATGTGTCATACTGACATTGTTCTCATTTTATTCATATTTACTCTATGCATGTGGTCTGCATCTCTGCCATAGTGGAGCTGGCTTGAGTTTAGAATACATTTTGTGTTTTCCTGCTATTTTTTGGCATGATTTAAAATTGATTATGTTGATTTAAAAGTAGGCATTGGAATAAGTGTTATTTGAGTGACCTGGAATGTAAGTAACTTCCAAATTTCTTTAAGTGGACATTAGGCCAATTCCTGCTTCTGCCTCTATGCAAAGTCTCAACTTGAACAAATCCCCCAAATTCTCTAGGTTTTGGTGGTTTTGCCTATAAAACAGAAGGGCCTAGATTGTCTCTAAGCTAACTTTCAGTAGCAAAAATATATTCTAAATTCTATTACAAATCACATCATGATGCTGTGGGGCAATAATAAAGTACTGGGTAGAAGTATCAGTAGATTCCTTGCAGAAATAACAGCTAGAGAACTCTGAACTTCATTAGAGGCATGGATAAAGGGGAAGACACAAAGATCAGTCTGAATATAGATATAAAGAAGGCATAACAACAATAACAACTTCTTGTTTCTGTTTTGACTCTTTGGGATAGTTTCTTGGGTAGAGATTTAAACCCCAATAATGGTAGAAATATACCAAAGGTTGAATCTTAGTCCCTATATGTCAAGAATTCTCTCAGTGTTCACCTTTCTGCTGCATGCTCAGTGATCATTCCAGAAAAACCATATTCTGTTTTAAGCCCTAGTGTTAGAAAGAATTCAGTAAGTTCTTGACCTTGCAAAGCTCATGTAAGTATATTTATTGAAAACTTAAAATGTGGTAATTATTGTTATCTCTTGAGGCCAAATTAGAAAATAAATCTAAATATTTTATTTAAATTATGAAAAGGAATGAGTATACTGCTAAGTATTGATAGTAGGTATTAAATGTATAGCTATTTGTTTTAAAAATTGAACCACAACAAATAGTTCACTAGAGACTCCTACTGTCAGAAGCAAAATCTTCAAATGTAAGGTCAAAGTCCTTTTTTAAATGAAAATACATCCAGTCATAATCATAGATTAAGTGTGAAGTCAGAGAAGAGAAAAAAAATATTTACTTAGCTAACAAATTACCTCTTAGGCTTAATTATAGTAATTTGTATACAGAACGTTTGTAGATTTGACTTAGAAGAGACTGCTACATAAATTCAAAAACTGTACAATTCCACTAAAACTTTTATTGGTCTACTTTATCCCTAACTGGGAGTGCATTAGTGAAATATATAACATTCCTAGTATTAATTCTGTCCTCTAGATAGTGCCAGTCGCTAAGATTGAATGAGGTCATCAGTGTCTGATGTTTATCTTGTGGAGAAAGGAACAGATGACATGATGCGTGAATAGGCACTGGTGTCTTTAAAGAAAGTGTAGTGTTTACTTCTCTATTAGTGTCATTATGAGATGTGAATTACAACTGAGGGGAACAGAAGAAAGAAATAATATATTAGTGCTTGGCTTTATGTTTTCAAGAGAATGGTTACCAAAATGTGCTTCTAGAATAAAAAATCCTTCAATTGGTCACTTTATATTTAGAAAAATCTTTACCAACTTTTTTTGCCGCTAATGCTTTGACTCAAGCTCGATTAAAACCTATTTGTTTCATTTTTAGGGGGAATGAAGAACAAAATAAATATAGCCAACCACATGAAGCAGGACCTTCCTACAAAACAGCCCTTTCATGACTCTACCTCTCTTGCCAGACCTTGTTTCATTTCTATTCTTTTTACAGAAATAATCATTGAAAAGGAAGTTATTCATTACAGTCTTAAATTTATTTCCTATAATTCTCTATTAAGTTTCACCCCTCCTAGGGTCTGAGCATGATTTTGTCAAGGTTACCAATGACCTCCATGTTGTTAAATCTAGCTGTCAATTCTCAGTCCCATTTAACAAACTTTCAGGGTTTCATGTTTGCTTCCTTTTTCTCTAGCTCACTGGCCAAATTTGCTGGTTCTTCTTCTTTCCCTAATCTCTAAATTTTGGATTGCTTCAGAGCTTAGTCCTTAGAACTCTTCTCTAATTTTTATCCACTACTTTTGTGAATACCTGTAAATCCATGGCTTTAAATACCCAGTGTATACTGATGACTCCCAAACTTAGAGCTCTAGCCAAAACCTTTCCCCTGAACTCCAGAATTATATATATCAAACAGTCAACTGGACAACTCTACTTAGATGTTGTCTAAGTACAGGAGGACAGGCACAAAATCAGAGCTACCTCCAACTCAATATGTCAAAAACCAAGCTTCTAGAATAACACACTCCCCAAATTTGCTTGTATCCCAGGCTTCCTCACAGTAGTAAATGACAACTCTATCTTCAGTTTGCTCAGAATAAAGACCCTGTAATCATTTTATTCCTTTCTTTGATATGCCACATCTGATGTATTATCATATCTTATTAGCTCTGCCTTCAAAATCTATCCAGAGTTTACTACCTCTTACCATTTCCATTGTTATTACTTTGCCCAAGTAATGATCACATCTTGCCTTGATAATGGCAATGTCCTATTAACTAACCTGTCACTCTGATTTTATGCCTGTCCTCCTAAAGTATATTTTCAACTCAGAAATCAGAGTGAGACTTTAATAATGTCAATTCATGTTACTCCTTTCTTCAAAACCCTCCAAAGTCATCCAATCTGTCAGATAAGAGACATAGTTCTTACAAGGACCAATAATGCCTTCCTACCTCTTTGATTTGATCTCTTACAAATTTGCCGCTTTCTTACTTCACTGCATGTATATGGGTCTTCCTGCTGCTTCTTGAATAAGCCAGGTGAGCTTCTGCCTTTGCATTCCTTATTTCATTTTGTATTTGCTATTCCATCTGCCTGAAATGCTCTTCTTCCAGATAAGCAATAATTCGTTTCAAAACAATTTCTTCAATTCATTTTCAAATATCATCCCTCAGTGAGTCCTTCCCTGGTCATTGTATCTAAAGTTGCAATCTCTTCTACAGCCACCACAGTCTTTAGGTTGTTTTTCTGCTTTGTCTCTTTAATTGCTTTCGAATATGTGGAAATATATATAAACAGATCTTGTTTATTGTCTGTTTCCACTTCTAGGATATAACTGCAATGAGAGCTTTTATTTATTTGTATTTTTTCCATAACTTTATCTCCAGGGCCTAGAAAAGAGCCCAGTATCTTATATTCTCAATAGATGTTTAATGAATGAATGAATGAATGTAAAGTAGATGCTGCTACTTTTTACATTATAAATGAAGCATACTAATACACTCATTTACTTATAGTTTTTTTGGTCAGTCTGCTTTAGGAGGTAAGAGTCATGAGTGCAGAAAATGTGTCTTCTAGGCTAAGGACAGTGCCTCTTATAAAGTGGCCTTCACTTCAAAGAACCAAGGACAGAGACTCCTTTAAATTTCGATGTATCATTAGAAAATGCAAATATGCACAACCATTGGGATATAGTTTTCAGAGAATTTGTCGACACTTTGAAACCCCTGCTTAATGTTCAAACTGGCATATAGAGTAAAAACATACAATTCCTACTCAGTGACTATCTTTTGCTGAATCCTAAGGGTCTGGTATCACCTTTGAGAACCTGAAAATAAAATCTTCATAATGACTTATAACTGAATACAGGGTAAAAATAAATATTAGTGCATTTGTGAGACATGGAAATCCTTCTTTTCAGAAACATAGAGATAAGACAATCATTTTTGCCTTATGTGAATACTAAAACCATTGTACTAGTCTTTCTTTTTATTATGGTGGCTCAATAAAACTTTCTTCTAATATATTAAGATTTATCTCTGTCCTTCCTTTTACCTAATAAATATAATTGAGTTTATAGATATATAATTTATAATTGCATTTATAGATATATCCACTTGAAAATATTATTGTTTATGAGATACAAATTGATTGAGAAATATTTTGTAATTTTTAGCAGTAATTAAAATTTTTGCCATTATCATTTGGACTAGAAAAATGGCAATTACAAACTTAGCAAATTAAAATAGCTCAATAAAAAATGCATGTGAAATATGTAAACTGGATTAGATTTATTTTATAATGGCCAGAATTTCACAGGATAAAAATAACTTAAATGTAAAAGAAGTGGTAAAAATTAGATTTTAGATAGTTTCATATAATTTTTACCGAAACATGAGATTTGGTCAATTAAGATAGTAAAATTTCCCTCCCTGAACTCTATTTGCTATCTGCTTAGTTTAAACTTATGAAAAGTATGCATGACAAAAATACTGTTTCTAGATCCCACTGCAGACATCTTAGTAAAAGGGGATTCTTGGTTAACTATGACCACTGGAGTTATTAATTCTGCTATCACTACCCTCACTAGCACTCATTATTGACAATAACTCTTTCCTGGCATGGCACTGTGTTAGGCACTTTACATAACAGAGGCTCAGTTACTTTTAGAAACTTGTTCAAATTTATATAGCTGGGATGAGCTCAGTTGAGATGTGGGAGCTGATGTCCCTACCTCTCTGTTTTATTGCCAAAACCTCCAGATAATCTCCAGAGATACTTTTATTTTTTTCTCCTTAGGGGATCTTGTTGTAAAGGATTTCGTCTTCTAAATGGCTTTCCTTAAATAAGGATTTCCCACATGTGGCATTAATCAAACGTACACAAGAGCCAATCAGAGACCCTGATGAGCATGAGCTAGAGTATTGATACGATGTCCTATGGTACAATCCAAAAGATTCAGTATTTTGATCATTTTATGCAGTATTTTTCAGTATAAGAATATGATTCTCCTTGGGCTTTCAAAATAATAGAGCTTGAGAGTCCCTACCACTTTCATGGCCCTCTAAATACCTATTAATCTCTGGATGGCAACAAACTACGACAAATGCTAACATGAATCAGTGTTGCTTTTTGTGCTCTGAATTTGGAGCCTACGGGACAAGATCACCCATTGAGTTGCTCCCATGCTTAGCCCTCAAATCCTTTGTTCATTCAGTAAATATTTCTGTGCTTGCCATGTGCCAGGCCCTGGGCTAATACTGGGAATGTAATAAGCACATCAGACCCCTGCTATCAGGATACTGCGTCTCAAATCAAGTAATAACAGAAAATGTACAATTACATACTATCGCACATTATAAAGGAAAGGTCTCAAGACGATAAACAATTGATATCTGCCCTAGTCTGTTGGGACAGTGAACTCTTCCCTAAACAAAGACATATTTAGGATAAGCTCACTGAGACTGTGAGGCAGTCCAGGGTAGAAACTGGCAGGCTCATGTTTTGAGGCTGATGGGGACACTGACATCTGAAGAAGTGAAAGAAGAGCTAAAATTTAGAAGACAAAGGGAAAAGCGGCACACAATAAAATGAGAGAAAAAGGAAACTTTACAGGTCAGTGTAAGATTATTGGAATTTAGACCCAAAGCAATGCAAATACACAAAATGGTTTTAAGTAGACGAACAACCTGATCATATTTGCATTTTTTTAAACCATCATTTACTTATCCTTGAAAATGTGTTTTTCCACCAAGTATCTAAAAAGAGAATTTGACCGAAATGATTTGATTCGAACAACCCCGTCATATTAGAGTAAAGGAGGGTATTGGTTAAAGCAGATCATTCCTGTCATTACTGGTTCAAAATGAATCTTAATTTTTAATATTCTAGAACAATGTGAATAAATGTGAATAAATGTGCCCTTGTAAATTTGCATAATTATAAGTACATTGCAAGTGTCATGAAAGAATTTCTAATTTAAGTACAATGCCATCTATGTTTGGTACTGCATTTCTGAGTGGGATGCTTTTGCACATTTCTCATCATGAATTTCAGAGCCTTGGTTTGGGATCTTGTGCTCACATATTTTTCTAGTCATGTTATGCCAACATTGAAAGTTTTAACTCATCAGGAAAACATGGTGTACTGCTGGAGGGGCACAGAGGCATGGATGGGCATGAATACACCACGACCCAATGACTAACTTTTTCTTCTTTAAAGAAGTCCTTGTTGAACACTGAAAAATGTTATCAATGGAGTGAGACAAAAAAAGAGCAGCTCTCCCTTTTATTCTTTCTCTTCATACTCCATTTCCTCTGCATTCAGAAGGAAAAGGGAAAACAGAGTTCCACTGAAAAAACATAATCTCATTCTGAAACACTTTGTGTGGGCTAAATTTGTGAAAACTATTACCAATAGCTGAGAATGCTTAATAGTGGGCTATCGCCAGTCTGTTGAATTAATTCATTACAAGGTTTAAGGTTCTATTAACTTTCCGTAGAAAAAGGAGGCTTAAAGAAATCATTGGTTGGTGCATAATCCAAAAGAGGAAAGGCTGTAGGGCCAATGCTCACCATTTGTGACTACCTACTGACAAACTGTGTACCTAACAGAAAGCTGAGTGTCAATGGTCTCCAGGTGAAAACAGTCACAGGTACGTCCAGACCCTGTAAGTTCTTGGCCCTTAAATGCACGTAAGAATCACCTGCGGGAAGGTTTAAAACCATCTAATACAGAGCCTCTTGTTGGCCAATAAATCAGCTTCTGTGGGTTGGTCCTTGAGCATAAGTATCTTTTAAAATCTCCGGAGGCCTCAGAAATACAGTCAGATTTAAGAATCACTGGTCCCGACAAAGGATCCTTTATTTTAGTTGAATTTTTCTTTACCTTCATCACCTCTTTTCCAATCGTTTCATTTTCTCTAGTCACATTATTTTCTTCAAAGCCAAACTTTACAGAAATTTTAAACAAGAAAACAAAGGAGCGAACAATTCAGTTTACTGAGTTCTATTGTTTGCAATTCTTGATTTCACCCTTCGTATTAAGACCCGCTGTCACTAGCTTTGCCCAGGCCTTAGTCACTTCACCCTGGATTACTGTAACCATCATTTTGTCTCCTTCTTTCTGTTATGAATCAATATTTCATATTCCTATTTGACTATATTCAAGTACACCTTTAACTCTACTGTTGTACTAATCAAGAACCAGCATTGATTCTAATCTGTCTACTGCAACAGCTTCCATGCTTTCAAAACCTGGTTTTACATACTTTAACCCTTCACTATTGCTCTAGTATCAGATTCCTAGCTCCAGCATCCTGCATATTCTCATCGTGGAGGATTTTCTTTTGTGTTTTCATTTCCTTGTTACCTGGACAGGTCTATCATCCCCATTTGCTTTTTTTTCCTTAAGCCTGATGGCAAATCCCGTATTGTCCATTAAGCTGCTTTACTGCAGCCCACACAGATTGTCCCCTTTTCTGAACTGCTATTTCTATATACTACATTATGAGGATTAGAGTTCCATTATTTTCTAACAGTTTTTCTAAGTATTATATCCTTCAACAATTATTTAATATTTTTGACAGCAGAAACTAAGTTGTGTATTTTTTGTCATGTCCTCTATAGCATCTCTGGACCCCAAAACTCATAGTGAATGCTCTGTAAATACTTAATGGTAATAAATATAATCCTGCCCTGTTGTCACTCATCTCCCTTATTCATGTAACTTTTCAGGGGTGGAGGCATGACATTGTAATTAGGGATCCTTCTGTGTTTGTATCATTCTCTGCTTCTGTGACTGCTTTTACCACACTACATTTTAATGGTCTATTTGCCCACTTGCTGTAATCACTATATCGTATCCTTCTTGTGGGCAGGAGCCAAGTCTTATTTGTTCTTTAGCACTTTGAAGAGTTGCTCTTCTCCTTAGTGCCCTAGGCTGGTTCATGTACTCCTTGTAACTCCTTTATCATCTTGTACATCTTCTATCACAACACTTTATCCTAAATACCAGCTTAGTATCTGTATAAACCAATACGGTGTAACCCAATGGTTCTCAACCAAGAGTAATTTTGACTCCTGGAGGACATTTGGCAATGTCTGGAGACATTCTTGGTTGTCATAAGTGAGGAGCTATTGGCATGTAGTAGGTAGAGACCAGGGATGCTGCTAAACATCCTTTAATGCACAGGACAGAGCCTTCCCCACCAACAAAGAATTTTCTGGCCCCAAATGTCAGCAGTGACAAGGTTCAGAAGCCCTGATGTAACCTTGGCGTTACAAGCACTATGTTCACGGATGTATTGCTCAGCACGATTACTGCCAGTAACAGTTACGCAAGAACACTTGTATAATTGAAAGATGAAGGCTAAGCAAGTCAATTAGTCCTGAAAAATAACACACCATGCCTATTTCATCCCTCCATCCCTCCATCCATCTATCCGTTCATTGATTCAGAGGTATTTATGATCATCCCTATGTGTCAGGCATGGCACCATGTAATAGGTACACACGGGAGACAAGGGACACTCAAGGTTCTTGTATATAGTAATAAATGCAGATAAACACAAAGGCAATTTTGCAATATTATATGTACCCTGATAATAGAGGTACTGTGTTTTATGAAGGCCAGAGCCAAAGAAGGTCATCTAATCCAAATTTAAGGGTCAAGAAAAGCTATTTTCTAGCCAAGATTTGCAGAACGAGTAAGAGTTAACAGGAAGGAAAGGTAGAGAAAAAAAAAAAACAACACAAAAATGGCCAGAGGCTAAACACAACATTCCATACTTCCAGAATTATGAGCAATTAGGAATGGCTGAAGCACAGAGTGCAACAAGGTCCCCAAAAGTGATGAGTCTAGAATAATAAATATGAGTCACGTTAAGAAGTTTGAAGGCTTTGACATTTTTGAAGAGTACTGATAGGTATTTTATAAAATGCTCCTAAATACCTAAATTGGTATTTATCTGATGTTTTTCTTGTAATTAGATTGAGGTTGTAGGATGGAAGGAAGGAAGGAAGGAAGGAAGGAAGGAAGGAAGGAAGGAAGGAAAGGAGGGAGAGTGGGAGGGAGGGAGAGAGGGAGGGAGGGAGGGAAACCAGAGAGGTAAAATGCCATTTTTCATCATATCATAGCAAAGGTACATACTATCAATGTGACTTACCTTGGTCACCTTATGAGACAGTGCTTGCCAAGCTTCTCCACTGCAAAGCTATGCTTTGTTTCCCTTTCTGCATACTGTACACTTTGGAAAGAAGTCACTGTACATGACCCACACTTAAGAAGTGACAGTTATACTCGGTTTCTTTGAGGGCAGAGTATATACATAAATTATTTGGAATTCTTCTGCACTGGAGATTTCTATTCTTTCTCATCTTAAAAATCTATTCAATCATGTATTTATATCAGTAGGGATCCATGAATATTTATTTAATACAGTGGCTTATAATCTAATACCACTTTATTTATTTTCTTGCTCAAATTGTTTCAGCTTTGGCCACTGGTAGTTCTTTCAACTGGCTTCTGAGTCCCTTTGGCGTAACTCCATCGTTGTGGGTTGGGTTTTTTTTTTCTTTTTTCTTTTTTTAAGCACTCGTTTTCTGACACCACAAGCTGCTACAGGCTCATCTCTATATTTCCTGCCCTCCTGCTAGAATAAGCCATTTCTCCAAAGATCCTGGTTTCCTTTACTAAAGGATGGTATTAGAAACCAAGATCTAGGCACTAGGTGTGCTAATTGCTACTGGGGTATCATTGCTTCTAGGCCCTCTCAGGTGACAGAGCAAAGAAATACATGTGTGTATTATATTTATTTCTGTATATACACATATCTATAAGTATTTTATAGGTAACTATCTTTATATTATGTTAAATGTGAGTTTGTGCTAATGTCTCCAATTCTAATCCATTACCACGTGGATAATTTTACCCTGTTTCACTTGTTTATCTGAAATCTCCCATTCTAAAAGTAATAAACCGGGCTCACACCATCTACCATCCATTTACTTAATTTTTCAAATCTAGTATACATGTGTAAGAGTATCAGAATTGTTAATCCATATCCCCATGAGGATCAACCTTATCAACTAGACTGTAATTCTTATGTACTGTTTCTTTTGCCTTTAAGTCTTGCAGATTCCACTCATTACCAAAGTTACAACTTTTTATCCTTACCCCATTCAGTGAGGTTGTTTCATATAGTTTCAATATGGCTAGATTGTTTGGGTATGTTCTATATTCCATTCTAGGATCCCCTAATCTCCCAATGATTTTTTTAAACTTGCATAAAGATTCACTCTGTGCAGGGGCGCCTGGGTGGCTCAGTCGTTAGGCATCTGCCTTCGGCTCAGGTCACGATCCCAGGGTCCTGGGATCAATCCTGCATCGGGCTCCCTGCTCAGTGGGAAGCCTGTTTCTCCCTCTCCCACTCCCCCTGCTTGTGTTCCCTCTCTCACTGTGTCTCTGTCAAATAAATAAATAAAATCTTAAAAAAAAAAAAAGGATTCACTCTGTGCTATAAAGTTATATGGATTTTGAAAAATGGACAGTATCACGTGTACACTGTGACAGTGTCATACACAATAGTTTTACTGCCCTAAAAATCTTCTGTGCTACATCTATTCATTTGCCTTCTTCTTGCCATCTGATCTCCTGGCCACCACTGATCTCTTTACTGTCTCTACGTTTTGTCTTTTCCAGAACATCACATACCTGGCCATCAAGTTCGTCTATAATCTGGCTTCTTTACTTAGCAATATTCATTTAAGATTTATCCATATCTTTCTGTGGCTTGATAGCTCATTTCTTTTTATTGCTGAACAACGTTCCATTGTATGAATGTACCACAATTTATCCACTCACCTATTGAAGGACATCTTGCTTGCTTCCTGTTTTTGGCAATTAGGAATAAAGTTGCTATAAACATTCATGTGGAGATTGCTGTGGAGACATAAAGTTTAATATCAGTTTGGTAAATACCTAGAAGCACAATTGCTGAATAGTATGATAAAATTATGTCTGGGTTTGCAAGAAACACCCAAACTGTCTCTGAAAGGGGTTGTACTATTTTGCATTCCAACCAGCAACGGATGAGTTTCTGTTGCTTTGCATCCTAACACATGTGAATGTGTTTTGCAAATATCTACCCCCAATCAATGTTTTTTTCTTAACAATGGTTTTTACATATAGAACTTCTTAATTTGAATAAAAGTCCAATTTATCAATTTTTTTTCTTTTTGGATCATATTTTTGAGGTTTTGGTATTAATTTATATTTTTTATATCAGTTTACTAAAAACATGTTCTAAATTTTATTACTTATTGAGATTTTCCTTGTGACCTAAGAATCTATTCTAGAAACATTTGATTTGTTTATGAAAAGAGTTAGCACATTCTCCTGGTTTTCCTCTTACCTGTCTGACCTTTCTTAATCCTCTTCTAGACGCTGGGGCTCAATCCTAGGCATACTTATCTTTGCATTTTACTTTTCACCTTTATCCATTCTGATAAGCCCTCAAAGCCTTTCATATGTTTGCTTTCAAATTCATTTCTCTAGTGAAGATATTTCGTCATTTTCAGTCTTGTATATCCAGCTGTTTACTTACATTATCACACGCATAACCTACAAACATCTCTAATTATCCACATTCAATACCGAATTTTTGATATCCATTTACTGCTACCACCCCTACTCCACTTCGTTGCTCAGGCCAGAAATCTTGGTATTGTCCTCCACTTTCTTCCCCCTTCTGAACTCTGTCTGACTTGAAATCCCTCAGTAAATCCTTCTACTTTAATCCATTCTCTTCTCTTATTCTTTACTTCTACTACCCAATCCAAGTTGCCCCGCTTTCTCTTGGAATAGCAATATGTTTCCTGGTTTCCCTGCTTCCATTTTCACTCTCCTCTACCATTTTCCATAGATAACCTCAACTTTATAACCCCCTTCTTATTTCAGTCAGCATATAATTCATATCCTTTACATGTTCTATCAGGCTTTACCGGTAACTACTTATCTGAAGCCACTTTTCCTCTTTATTCATTACATTCTAGTGCCCTCTAAATTCCCAGTTGGCCTCCAGCTCTTTCTCTGAAGTGTTTATACATATCGTTTGGTTTATCTTGAATGTTCTTTTGGCCACTGTTTAGTTGGCCTGATTCTAATTAATCTTTAGGACACAGTTTATTGCAATATTTTGGAGGAAAACTTCCCTGACCTATCAATATAAAACATCTCTCTTTTAGGTCCATTCACACTACTCTGGCATTTTCCTGGATATTTGCTTCTATGCTTCCAAAGGTGGATTTTCACATTCAATTACACACAAAAAAATTCAGGTGAAAAGGTGCACATTTTCTTTTAGAGATTTCCATCTTACACTTTGAAGATGGTACCCTCACCTTATTATCAGCTTATCTATTTTAACTAAGAGTGAGGGTTTCTTAGTATTACAGAATGAAATTCTTTCCCCTTTTTGCTATAACTTGGTTAAAATTTTGATCACTGAAAATAATAGATGCTTTTGGGAGTATTATTCAAGGTGACATTTGTGTACTAAAATATTAAGATAAAATTTTCAATCAGGGGACACAGTGAACTTTTTGTCAGGGATTTTATATATTAAATTTAATGCTTAAAAACAAAATACTGTTTTGACTTGACAGAGTTATATCACCAAAAGCAAAAGGAAGTAATTACTTTCGTAGCTTTCAGATTGATCTACAGTTAACAGATTTTAATAATAAGAACATCTTTATGCATCCAGTGGTCAGCCTAATGAGTCTTATTCTTCTGATTTCAACTTTGTGATCATTGTTTTCTCCCTTACTTCTATACGAGAAGAAAGACTATGCCCAATGTAGCAGCCAGAAAATGGGGTATAGCTTGAAGCCTGAGTGACCACAGCTCATCATATCCATAAAATTCAAGTCTCCTGATTTAGTGATAAATTTTATCCAGTTCTTCTACCTCACACTCATGTTTTGGGTCCAGTTTCCTAGAGCATCTGTTTGCACTTCGAATTTGATTGGGTGATCTGTTGTCAACTTCAACTACACAAGATGAAGATCAATTCCCCTCACATTTTTTCCTGACTTTTTCCTACTCGTATAACATCTGACTAACTGGATAAAAAGGTATCATTTTGCTGATAGCTCAGGTGAGGACATAAAGTGATTTTCAGTGTAACTCCCTTTTGATTGTCATATACTTTGACTGTAATATCCTGCTGCTTCTTCATTTAGTTCCCGTATACCTCCTACCTCTGTCATCCTCAGCACTGTCCTGGATGTCATTTCTTCTAGAACAATTTCTGAAATGGTCATTTCACAAAAGATTCTTATAATACTTGTCTCACCCCCGGAGCGTCTGCCCTAGCAATCTACCTTTGTTTCTACTGCCACAGGTGTTCTAGTGCAGGTTATTTTGAACATATCACACCCACTCCTAGCTCCAGGAAGTTTATTTCTGTCTCTCTATTTCACTATAGATGCTTGATCTAGGTCCTTATTCTATACATCAAACCCTTCTACTAAATAAGCATTCCTCTCCTTTTCTTTCTTTTTAAAAGTCCAAACAATTTTCTGAACTTCTTCCCAGGAAGCCTAATGTCATTTTTTCATTCCCATCTTTGATTTTTTTTTCCTTCTCTTAAAGTAATGTCACATACCTAGAATTATTTTCCTGTAAAGACTACCAAAGTTTCTGACTTTCTCTCCTTTCCCTTTCCCCTTAAATAGTGTCTAACATGATTTCACTTACTTCAGAACATCTTTCTGGATTGATCATAAAGGAGTTAATAATTTTGCTTACTTTATTATGGGCAAGAACTTTTTATAAGGCTATTTCTCCCATCTTTTCCCATTTATTTATATTTACCATTTATTCTTAAAATGTGTTATACTTTATTTTGATATAATGTACTTTTATTGTTCTCTTTCATATGATGGCCACATATTTTTACTGTCCTTATCCTGTAAATATGTATCAGTAAGACTGTTCAGTTTTAAGCAACTTTAAATTAAGTCTCAAATGAAAAAGGAGTAATTTTTAGAAACAACAACACATCTGGAAAATCAGAACTGGGATACTGGCAGATACCAAGGGATAGGACAGCAGAAGACATAGCTACCATCATAACCCAATACATGTTTGGTCAGAATAATCGGACAGCCACAGGAGGATCTGGCAAGTGGACTCTCCCTGACTCCACTGAATTGTTTCTAGACTTTGCCCAAATCTTCACCTTACCACTAAGACTCCTAGTATAAGCACCAATTACCTGAGCATACGTTGTATATAATTGAGTATAACTTCAGTTGCACGGGGTTAAATAGAGATACTATGTGACTCCTTGGCTTTCTGTTTTGGAATTCAAAACATATTCCTCCCAATTTGGAAGAATGTTCAAATATTGGTGGTTAAAAATCCAGACATATATCCATTACAATAGTTTTCTATATTTTTGTCACTATTTTAGATTGTAGCCTAAGGAATAGGAAACACATTTGCATTATTTTTATATGCTGTCATCCTGGTTTCTAGGCATGATTTTATGTTTTTGAACAATGCTAAGAACGTGACTCTTGCTTCAGTACGGATGCCTTCTTTTGCAAGGCATTCAGTACGGATGCCTTCTTTTACAAGTGGTCAGAATCTACATTTCCTCTGTGATTTAGCATTTAACAGTGTTACATGTGCTAAAATAATGAAGTAAGTCTGCCTTTTTAAACATATCATGTGTATGCTGATTTGAAGCATTTGGCTTCAAATATTTGTCTTACCTTTGGTGTCTGATTAGAAGCTCAAAATGAAATGTGTGAGTTTATGTCTTGTATATTAACTTAATTATCCAGTTTTAATGTGCAATCTGTTAGATTTTATTGGCAGGGTATATCACAACTTTTAATGAGTCACATCGTGTACCAAGTCACACTTTAAAAAGAAAGAAACCACATAATTAAATCAGGTTTTGTCCACTTAAACACATTGGACTGATTAGACACTTTGGTTTAATTTTCTGGGAAAAGATTGGAAGTTTTAAATTGTATTAGTTATTTACATTGTGCTTTTTATTCATTTAAAGTACAAATCCATTTGGGCTACGGAAAAGGAATTTAGCATGTCTTTGTTTTTCAGCAAAATAAATAAAAGCTTGCATCAGATGGAAATTGAGTGCATATATATGTGTATGTGCACTTCTAAAATATTGGGATTATTGCATCCTCAACTATTTAATTCAAAATGTTGTATGTATATTTACATGGTCATTACATTCTCAAAGGAACCCTGGCCAGAAAGGGATCCAGAATCACACTTTAGTGACTTATTTTATATTTGTTTCTTACTACTTAATAAAGCAAATTTTAACAAAGTATCAAGTCAACCAGTTATTAGAAAATATTTTGTATTTGTATATAAACATATAAAGTACTATATAATATTACTGTATTCATTAATCTTCTTTAAATTTATTTGGTGAAAGATGAAGTAAAAACGGAATCACCATCTTAACACATGTATAAACTAGATATATACATCCAGTAGAAATATCTTGATAAGTTATAAACTGAATAAATTCTCAATTTACATGTAATGGGTTAAAATGCTAATAATGAAGTGTCAACTTAAGAGGGTGTGGATTCTGTAGATTTCACAATGTAAATAGAAAATAAAAAATGGAGGAGATATTCTTCAGTATTCAAACATTATTGGCCTAATTAAGCAAAATAGTCATTAACATTATTGACAAACAACTGAAATTTCGGTATACACCTTTGTTACACCTATACCAACCAACACTCGCACTGGAACTGCACTTAGAAAACTTAATTGTTGAATATTTTAGCAGCACAGCACTGCCTGTATATTTAAGAGCGGAGTTCAACAGGAGGGACGCCGTGATGCAGAGCAGGACTGCCGGTTCCACATTGATGTGGTCCAGTCTGTTTTGCTGTTATGAGATGATCTTCCAGCTACAGACTATTGGCTGACATGTTTCCCGCTGATCACATAAGGAGATATTAACCAAAATTCTTCGTCTTCCCTAGAAAAAATAACACAGAATGTGTGTCTTATTGATACAATTACCTTTTTATTCCAAAATCACTGCTCTAAAATTAAACTCATTGTTTCCTTTTTAAGCCTTTGTGTATATCAAATGTAACTGTTCTTTATGCCTAATTTATATATCTATATAAATAGATATATATTGATATAAAGATGATTCACATATTTTAAAAGCTGTCTCTTCCCCAGTTCTGTTGGCCATTATTGACTGATAAGTTTTTACATATATGACTATTGACTGTCTTCTTTACTGAATTATTGTGACTGTGTTTGCTATTGGGATACAAATTCCAGTGAAATATTATTGTGTTTTTTTCCCCTCCAGATCATCTTTAGGTTCTCCAGCTAGCTATGGATTATGAGAGTTGGGAAAATATTAAAAAGAAAAAAATCCCCAAACTACACACATAAACACACACACACACACACACACACACTGAATGGTATTTGTTAACTCTGTTACCAAAAAATCACAATTGTTTACAGGAATGATTTGTGACTCACTCAGTATAGTAAAATATTTACTTTTAACAAGTGAAACACAACCTGTAATACGTAGAAATCCAGGGTGAATATACTTCCATTGAGAATCGTTTGAAGTAGGGCCAGTCAGAGACAGCAGTGGCAGACTAGAGAGTGTGCTGGGGGGCAGGGAGGGTCTGGCTGTGTGTTGGTAGAGTTCCGATGGTCTTAGTGACAGTGGCAGCAGTGGGCATCCATCTGGAAAATGGTCAAATCCTGCATCATCTGTGACTTGGCTCCTGCTCTGGCCTTGTATTCCAGGCTTGCTGTCAATTGTCTCAGTTTCCCTATGCCATTCTCACTTTCCTGTTTAGGTTAACTGGAGTCAGGGTGTGTTGTCTGTTTATTTTAGATTAACTGATAATGACATTTTCACTTTTAAATAATTGATATCCTGTACCAGATGGGAGGTTTCTCTCCTATGGGCCACTATTACTCAGTCTTTCATGATTTTATTCAAATAATTCTTATTTTGTCATATAAGAAATCATTTTTAAAAATCAACCAATGGAGTCTTTCATTGGATGTGAAGATGAGTTTGGATTCTATACCTGTGAGGGATAAAAAAGTTTAGGGGGTGTGTGGACAATGAAACACCTTGACAATATTTGGTTCTCTAAGTAAGAGGTTTTTTTTTTTTCAAGAAGTACTAAAAATATATTAAGTATCCTAAAAGAAGGAGTGGTCAGAATCTACATGTTGACCACTACTAGGATTAGTTATGCAATAAAGAATATTTTTAACCATTAGGACAGCTTGCAATTTTTATTTTTAATATATCTTGACCATTTTATTTCCTCCTTTTAAAAGATGGATGGGGGCGCCTGGGTGGCTCAGTTGGTTAAGCGACTGCCTTCGGCTCAGGTCATGATCCTGGAGTCCCTGGATCGAGTCCTGCATTGGGCTCCCTGCTCGGCAGGGAGTCTGCTTCTCCCTCTGACCCTCCCCCCTCTCATGTACTCGCTCTCTCTCATTCTCTCTCTCTCAAATAAATAAATAAAATCTAAAAAAAAAAATAAAATAAAATAAAAGATGGATGGTTATACCTGAAACTAATATTATACTGTATTTGTTAACTAGCTTGAATTTAAATAAAAACTTAAAAAAATAAAAGATGGATGGCATTGGAAACTAAGTATTTGTTATAAACAAATATTTCCTGAGATAAGACTTGAATACCATTACATATAAAGTTTAATGAGCATTTATACAACTTCAACAACTACATTAGAGTTAGTATTCTTCTTTAACTATGTTCAAGTAATTGATCTTTTTAACTAGTATGTTAGACATTTTATTCCAATTAGTCATCTAGTTTAAACAACTGCAAGTCTTCTATAAGATAGTTATTCATAATGGGAGCCTGATGAGCTGGAATATCAGAATTTGCCAGGATTAGTTGTACACGTTAACTCTATCTTCATCTAATAAATAAGGGAGAGCATTTAAGCTCTTAACAGAGAGAGGCTAACGACCAGATGAGGTTTCTATTTTCAGATCAGCAATTTTCAAGTTGGGGAAAAAAAGGATTGCAAAAGATCTAATCATATTCTTCAATATTAAACATATCTCCTGCAAATAGTGAAAATACTGTACTTGCCAAAAATTCATAATTCAAAGTGGGGATTTCCACTTGAATAGAATTAAATTAAACAAATATTTGATAGGTGTTCTCCCCAGGTAGGAGGAGCAAAGAACATGGATGAGAGAGAAAGCCTGAACTGGTAATATAATAGAGGGAAGACAATCCCAGAGGAAAAGAAATAATAGCTGTGCTTTAGTTGTCCTAGGAATGGTAGTGAGTGGGGTCTGCAGGTAAGTCTGGATTGGAGGTTTTATTTAACCTAAGCCTTGATGGGATTAGAAAATAATTGACCCTTTAACACTTTATAGTGCATATTATGGGTTGGTATGATTCTATGCTCTATGTGTATGGTCATTTAATGCTTATACTAATCCTATGAGGTTGGTCCTATTAGAAAACTTGTTTAGAGGTTCTAGCAGAGGAGTGCAGCTTCTCATGTACACTTGACCCAAGAACCATCCTCTCCTATCAGGGAAGGCCGTCCTCTCCCACCGAGTGCACATGTTCTAGAGGGACGCACACGGAGCCGTGAGGGAAGAAGGGGACATCCACCCAGCCATCCACATCAGGTGAATCAACCCTGGCAATCAATGGAGGGGGGCAGATATTGCAGCCAGATCACCCTCACATTCCATGTTGATCTCATTAGAATTACCAGTATACAAATGAAGAAATTAAGGTAACAAAAGATTAAGAAACTTGCCCAAGGACAGACAGCTTGTAACAGCTAGCCATGTCGACTGAATCCAGCACTAGCGCTTTTCATTCCACATTTTATTCTCAGATCACTTGCTCTGCCCACAGCTCTGCTAAGGTGGGCTTTACAGGTCATATTTCTTAATCACAAGATGCTGCCTCCCTTCCATGATTTCAGGGAGCAAATATTCTGTGCAAATATTAAAATATTTTGTGTGAATGATCAAGCTGAGCCAGTGAGTTTGAGTTAAGAAAAACAGTCCAGTGAGTGGTAGAGATTAAAGCTCAACTGTCATGATCTGGAGAAGAATCTGAAGGGGCCATGATGGCTATGGCTAGAAAATAAAAATGGGCTCAGGAATCTGATGGACAGAGAAAGAGTTTAGAGAGGACAGTAGACCCATGGGAGAGCTAGTGACATCATGAAAGAGAGAGAGAATGGTTTATCCCATTCCAGGTAACATGTATTCTTATTATACAAGAGAGAAGTTGAGTGGTGTCTGTTTCTTTTTGGATTTTGTCATTGATTATGTCATTTGGGACTCATTGAGAATTTCAAACAAAAGGGTGAAATGATCAGGCAGATGAAATAGTATAAGTAAGACAGTAGAGGATGTAATATATTGAAAAGGGAGAAATAAAGAACAAGATTATAGAAGCCTGTGGCTATAGTTGAGGTAAAAGTATAGTGTCATTAAGAATGCATCAGAAAAGTATAAAGAAAAACCTGAATTCTTTCATATGCTAATTTATTTATTCACTCATTTACACATTTGTTTCTGTACTTCTTTATCAACATACATTTACTATTATAATCATTTCTGGGAACACCAAGATGAACAACTCAGTCCTTGCCCTCAAGAAGCTCATCATCTAGTGAAGATGTGTAGAACAGATTATTCATAGGAGCAACATACCCAAACTAAGATGATACTCATTATTTTGAATAACAGATGTAGAATCTAGTTTTTGGAAGTGGTTGGCAGTGGAAAAGCGCACATTTTGGAGGTAATATAGAGCATGATGATGAAAACGTAGTGAGAAAGAATAGCATGGAGGACATTAGGAGAAGGAAGGGAAAAATGAAGGAGGGGAAATCAGAGGGGGAGACAAACCATGGGAGAGACTATGGACTCTGAGAAACAAACTGAAGGTTTTAGAGGGGAGGGGGTGGGGGGATGGGTTAGCCCGGTGATGGGTATTAAGGAGGGCACGTTCTGCATGGAGCACTGGGTGTTACACGCAAACAGTGAATCATGGAACACTACATCAAAAACAAATGACGTACTGTATGGTGACTAACATAACAACAACAACAAAAAATGTAGTGAGAATACATTTTACTGTAGCTGTGATGTTAGCTTAGGTTTCCCAAGTAAAGTAAGCTCCACAAACCAAAAGCACATTCAAGCGTGTAATGTGAAAAACAAATCAAAATAAAACAAGGTGTCACTGGTAGTGGATTTCAGTAAGATGAAGGCCAGGCAAAATTCTAGAGCTGGCTAAAGACCAGCTACACCACTGACAGTGTGCTTGCGTATAGCTGACCAAAGGACATGGTGGTTGTCCCAGGCTGTTAAACGTAGTAAAAAGGTATGGATGATAGATTTCACAAGATGCAGATATTCAGAAGAATTGAAATAAAAATATTTTAAATTCAGGGTCATGATTATCTAAAATAAAAATTTTGAAGAAAATGGAAATGTCATAAATTTAGGGCATGATGATGTTGTTTATATAACAGGTTGCATGAACTTTCTACCTGTATCTTGATTAAGATAATCATGTCTGATACCTATAGCTTTATGAGTACTAATATGATTAGATTTTAATGTTTATTTATGGCTTCTAAAAACCATATGGGGAGTATCTTTTTAAAGGTCATCCTTTGAATTTTTAAAGCTCTAAAACTTTCAATATTGCTTTAGGGCTTTCTCCACATTTGTCATCTAAATCTTACCTGGATTTCCCCTGCACATCCATTTGTCATTTATATATATATATGTACATGATACCAATTTGATTAATGATCTTCTCATTCTTATTCTGCAGCTTAATGAACAAAATAAGATGATGACAAGGCTCTTGAGGTAAGCATGAGACATGCTAATTACATTTTTTTTAAGGCCAGTGGAACATTTTCAGTCACAGAACTTTCTGGTATTCTAAATGTCTACTATTTTTAATGCTTAATTTTTCAGTGTTTCAACGGTGATGATGGTGAAATAATGATAATTACTGCAGTTTTTTTTGTTGACCCGACTCTGACATTAAATCTATGTATGCCCAGCCTCTTAGAGGGAATGTGAGCGGAGCATTTATTATCAAGTAAGCAAGGTCATTATTTGAAAAACTAAATAATGTGTAATTAGATTGTCTATTTTTCTCATTGCTAGATTTAATTTTGTCAAGAAATCATATTCATGTTTGGTAGTTTTTGACAACAGTCTTGATTATAATATAGTCTCGAAGAATTTTGTATCTGAACAGAGTTTTCAACAGCTTATTAGCTCTCTTCGACAGAAAACTTATGAGGTCAGTAGAATTATCTGTCATTTTATGGTGAGCTTATTAGAAAATATTCTCCAAAGAAGCATTACCCTCAAAGTAGCACTGTTATTTTAATATTCATTTTGATAGTAATAGCAGAATCTGTGTTTAATATTATATCCTCAGGCATCCTGTACTTAATACATCTCATTCCCTGACACATTTTTCATTTAATTGCCATAATAATGCAAATGGAAAACAATAAAGACTAAGAGATAAATATATGACCTTCAACATTACGTATGAGTCCATAAAGAAAATTAGGAAAGGGAGCTTATGAAAATACAGTCAATCTGAATCATTTTAGCTAGAAATTATTCATATGCAGTTATTTAACTCATTTTATATTGCCTCAAAATATATGGAAAGGTAATTATTTTTAAAATCTGCATTACATAAATTAGTGTGAAATAATTGATAATATTATGAAAGACGTACTGAAAAACCTTTGTACTGTATGATAAATTTTCAAATTTATCCTGCTCCTTGCCTTTCTTATACAATCATTAACATGAGCAGGGGCTAGTTGGTTTGGCCTCCCAATTTTTTTTTCCAAGTATCATCCACTCTGAAAATGTATGTATGACATATATGTGATACTTTTTTTCAGTATGATGAAGAATACCTATATTTATACATGTATATATTCATCCTAGATTTCAAAGGTGTATCCATTTTTACTTTACACAAAGTCTAATACTATAATATAATATATCTGTATGTGTAGGATCACTTATGTAATATACAATCTGACCAATGTCTTTACTACTGCTAAACAAATTCAAGTGAATAAATCTTTTTCTTTTATTTTATTTTATTATTTTTTTTTTTTAAAGATTTTTATTTATTTATTGAGAGAGAGAGAGAATGATAGAGAGAGAGCATGAGAGGGAGGAGGGTCAGAGGGAGAAGCAGACTCCCTGCCGAGCAGGGAGCCCAATGTGGGACTCGATCCAGGGACTCCAGGATCATGACCTGAGCCGAAGGCAGTCGCTTAACCAACTGAGCCACCCAGGCGCCCCTAAATCTTTTTCTTTTAATGTAACTTTTCCCTATCAAAAAACATTTGGAAAACCCATCTATTTTCTTGCCTGAAAGTTAAGTTCCAATGTTCTCAGTAGAGAACTACATATACCCTTTCTCTACAAGTAATACAATTATTTTTCTAGTTTTCTAACATTTACAATTTTTCATTACTGGAACCCTCCCCCTTTTTTTAAATACTGAACTCTTGCTGAGAACAGTTCAGGCCTGAGTCCTTGGAAGACTCCTACCAAGAGGTGCCATTGGAAAAGTGCACATTTCTTGGACAACCTCTGGCCTAGAACTCACTGGGCCAGAAAGCATTACACAGGGAAAGAAAGAATGGTTATCTATGTACTGAAAGTCTCATTAAAATTAAAATCTGAAAAAAAAACCCAAGTAATTCATGATCTTCATTGTAATTTAGAGTCATATCTTACTGTCTGTTATCATTTGTCTTCTACTTCAATATTTTTGCAATGTCTGAAGGAAAACAGTTTTGAACCAAATTACCTGGATGTTATTTTCCATTGTTGTTATGGGTGGGTAGGCAGATAATTATCAGAGGTCACTGTATTTGATTTATAAAGTGCAGGGAGAATGCTTAGACTGCTTTTCTCATATTGTTGTTGTGAGAATTCAATGAGCTAATGCATGTTAAAGTGTTCTGAACAAGGGGTGAAACATGTAAAGTATTATTTTAATAACTTCTGAATTCAGCAGCAGTACCTTTCTATAAATCATCTGAGATAATTGCTGCTAAGTATATAATGTAATAGTGGGAAATGGACATGGTTAATAGCATAGAAATTACACAGAAATACAAAAAAAAGTGATAAAACAGCCCATTATTAACAAGTAGTAGACTTGTTGCCTCAAACAAGTAATGAAAGTAAGTCTATATTTAAAGGAAGTTGAATAAATTTAAATTGGTCAGTGGACAACAGGAGGAGTTTAGAAAATTTTATATCTGATTTTGGAAATAAGAAAAAATAAACATAAATATGTGACCTTACCTAAAATTAAGTCTTGTTACATAATCAAAGTAGTAATTATAATTTTAACTAGAACAGCATAGACTCTTTTTTTCCTTTTTCATCTAACCATTGCTACATCTTCTAATATACTGGGATTGTTGAGCAACTATGTATCTATGATAAGTTAATACAAGGCAAGTATTCTATTTTCCAAACTGTGTGATTTTTTTAAAAAAAATTTGATATAGAAAAAAAGAGGAATTATTTTTGCCTTTATATAAATGCATACTCATAGCCGTCATAAAATTTCATTAATATACTTCCGATAATATAGAGACTGCTCCCTCACAAAAAGTAACAACCTTGATAACATCCATTCAGTTAACGAATCAATAGTTATTGGTCATTTATTTTGAATCATCCTCATCATTAACTGTGCTTAACCCCATGGTTTCATGAATGACTGTGTAAAATAAAGTATAAGTCATAGTTCTTTTCCTCAATATGAAATTTGGATTTTAAGCATATCTAGATTTAGAAGAACCAGTTCAAGACTTATGCTAACAATGGCACAGGATGTTCTTGGTTTGATGCTTATTCTCTGTTGCACACCCAAAAGCAAAGACAGATAAATAAAACCTGAACACAATCTAAAAGACATACCAGCCTCAAAAACAAGCTAGGTATCTCTGTGAGCCAGTAATAGAACCAGAAACGCAAAGGAGTAAGTGAGGCTGAAGGGCTTGGGTCTGGAAGCCAGCAGAAGTATATCCATGGTTTAGCCCCTTTGGGATAACGGGTATTAAAATATTTAACAAAACAAGAGAATTGGTAGTGATCAAAACCAGGCACACTGCTTTGTAGCTTAGGTATAAGGTAGCCAGCAGTATCCTACTTATAAAATAAGGCTGCAAAAACATGCTAGTCATTTGTTTTTGTTTAAGATTTTATTTTTAAGTAATCTCTATACCCAACATGGGGCTCGAACCCACAATCCCTCGCATGCTCTACTGACTGAGCAAGCCAGGAGCCCCAACATGCTAGTCATTTTATTTTCTGCCTGGGATTCTGTTGGCTAGTGTGATAGATTGGGAAGGGAGCATTCAGTCCTGAGTCCATAACTTGAGCCAAGCGCCACCCTGAAGACTGAATCCACAATACCTCTAATATCCCCATGGGGCAGACAGGGCAGGAACCCATAAAGCATAATCATTAGACCTGGTTGAGAACTACAGTGCCCCACGGATAATTAGAGACAACTAGGAAAAAATACTCACTATGCAAAAAGAAATGTAGAGTGAGGGTGGGAAAGAAAACAAAATACAATTTATTTCCACTGAAAAATCAAACTACCTTTTTTATATGTTAATCAAAATATACATGAAACTACAGACAAAAATATCAAGATTGAAGAGCCACATGATGAGTAATTAAAGCATGCTGAACTTGCAGTGTTCGGGAGGAGAATAAAAATAATGATTACTTTAGGCCTTGACAGAAAAATTTATAGTTAAGAATGTATGTCAAAAACATAAAAGCAACTATAGAAAGAATGGCTTCCAAATATCACAGGGGAAAAGGAAAATATAGAAAACTATTATCAGTTCAATAGTAGACAAGAAAGTAGAAAAAATAGTTAAAAGAAGAGGGTGATAAACAAATTATAAAATAAGGTTAAGATAATTAAGCTACATATATCAGTAATCACTTGAGTATAACTGTGTTTCACACACGTATAAAGTTAGAAATAAGTGGATTTGAAAAAACTAAATCCTATAATATGCTTCTTACAAACCACACATGTAAAACAAAATCATACAAAAATACATAATTAAAGGAATAGAAAATAGATACCAGTTATCTAATAACCAAAGAGAATTGGTGGTTAAGTATGGAGTTTGGAAATAGATACACATATATATGGTAATTTGATATATAATAATAATAATATAACGAAGATGATGATAATGATTGATGATGATGGTAGTGGTGAATGTCACTGTGTGCATATCACGTGCCAGGCTTGATAAATGCTTTATATACTTTAGCTGATTTAGTTCTTATGACAACCATAAGGACTTTAGAAGCTTCTATAAATTATTATGGTGCTTTAGCTGGTTATCAAAGGACACCTTTGTTTTTAGATCTTTTGTATTTAAAATGCAAAAAGAAAACTTGACAGCCTGTAGAAAACTGGTCTGTGAATATGAACAGAAAATATATGCATGAGAGGAAAGTCAAGAAGCTGATAAACCTATGAAAAGGAATCCATTTCTCCACTAATCAAAACAACAACTTACTGCTTCATGCTCATCAGTTTGGCAAGAAATATAAAGTCTGAAAATACAACAGTTGGCAAGGATGGAAAGAAACATAAACTTTTATACAATGTTGACAGAGAATAAATTGGTACCACTGCTCTGGAAAGGTTACAGACTAAACTTACCTTATACCCTACCAAGCAATTCCATTTCCAAGAATAACCTCTAGAGAAATGCTTCCCACACACTAATAGGGAAACACAAAAATTTCTCACAAATCACTGCTTTCATTTGGAAATTATTAGAATTAATTTGATGTAGATAAATCTCAAATGCATAATATTGATATGGGAAAAGAATTATGTAAAGATACATAAAGTTGAATGCCATTCATGGAAGTATAAAAAATATGTAAATTAATGCCAAGTATTGTTTTAGAATCCCTATGTATTAAAAGTATAAAATCATGAATTGCAATAATGAAACAGAAATTCAAGTTAGTGAATTCTTCTGTGGAAAGAAGGAGGAGAGAGAATCTAAGAGAGTTGTGCAGAGAGCTTCAATCTATCCGTAATGCTTCACTTTAAAAAAAAATGAAGCAAAGATGTGAAAACATTAAATTATGCTAAAGCTGAGCAATGGTTACATAGATACTTGTTATTTCGTTCTGCATATCATATTTCCCATTTGGAGTATTTTACAAAACCTTACGTAGTATTGTGGTATAAAAATAATACTTTACAATATATAATGAATCTAACAACATGATTTATTAAATATAATAAAGAGGCTCAAAATATAATTTATAATACTTTCATAATTCCTACTTTATACATATGCTCAAATGCATTTCCTTTCTTCCAAATGTCTCAGTATTCTTTGTGATTAGCATATTTCATAGCATATGGTTAGAATTCAATATATGTTTGCAGAGTAAAACAATGACTAAATATTAAAATTTCTCCATATACAGAGTGTATAACTGATCACCAGAAAGACTGCAGTGGGTAAAAAGAAACACCAATACAGAAACTTGGGATGTATTGATAAAACATTATGCATGAAAAGATTTTACTTTTTGGGGGCTTTTCTTAGATATAATGTATTCTAAATGTCATTGGAAATGTTTACATATTTTAAAAGTGTGACAAATTATTTTAGATTGAATTTAAGATGATTACTATAAATATAATTAATTTTAAAAGATATGTTGGAGAGCAATCTTAACACATATGTTTTTCAAAAGTTAGCTCAATAATCTGTGGCTCTTTTACTACAAGCTATAAGCAAATGAGAAACTGTTTAATTCCACCTAATAAGTGAGCTCATTAGGAATTAACACAGCTGCTGTTTATAAATATAAATCCAATAGAGAAGTTTTGAGAGCATAATTCAACCAAAACTATAACTTAAATCATATTAACTATGCAATATAAATAACCTTAAAATTCCAAATTTTACCAAAATTAGGGCATTTTCATATTATGACAGTACCTGGGGAAACAGCTAAATAAGATAAGTTCTAATTATTGCTGTGATTTATATATAATAAGTCTTTTTCTCCTTCCTTCTCATTTTAGCCTGGAAAGGAATCTATTTTACTTTCGCCATAATTTAATGTTATCATTATGGTCCTTTGACTTATAGTTGACCTGAAGCTGAAGCAGGAATTTTACTGTGAGCAAAAGGGTCAGGTATCATAAAGGAATGTAGTTGTTTTTGGTACACAGTCAGCTTATGTGCTGAAGAGTCAGAGATGCTGCTCTTGTTTAGGTATGGATGGATTGTAGGAGGATGGAGATGATGGCTGACATTACCCACAGGGATCCAAAAACGGTATAATAGGAAGGGACTGGGAAAAGACATTGACTGTAATTTTCGTCATTTGTAAGAAAACACAATTAGACCATGACTAATTTCAAAATGGATTTAAAGTGACTCACAGTACTAAATTATATAAATGACAGGAGCTGACAAAATGGCAACCTGGCAAGTCTATTGGTTTTTTTTCCCTCAGACTAAACCTGGACTGCCCCACAACTGAGGAGAAAGCATCTGCATCCGAGGAATAAGAGACTGCAGGAAACCCCTTGGGGTGCAGAAGGTATCTGGTCTGGGAGCTCAAGTCAGGGGAGTCCTGGGTGCCACAATTCACAAATAGGGTAGGGAAAGCTTTTTAAGCATGCTCTTTTCTCTCCACAGCATAGTCCTGGGCAGGTTATAGTCTTTCAATAAACAACATGAGACTAAATAAATAAATACATGCCAATGTACTTACAAATACATAAAAAAAAATAAAAATTAAAAAGTGACAATCCAGTACCACAAGAACTGGAGGGTTACTAATGTTTAAAAGAAGCAAAATAAATTTCTTCAAAAAATAGGTTATATTGATAATACAGATTAGGTAAAAGTAATTACAAAGAATGAAAACTACGTGGTAAAAGACCATCTTACTTCCAAAGAGAATTGAATTATAGCAGAACTTGTGGGAAGGGCCATTTTTATTTTTAAAATTAAGAGTGCATTTTCATTGCCAAGTTCCTTGGGCAGGTTTTCAGTGTATTGCAACATAAAAAGTGGAAGAGCTGGTTTTGACATAATTTTTTTTTAAGATATGCCATTACTATTTTATCACCTTGTTGTTCATAAACACCCACAAATATTTGAAATCCTCTCCCCCGGCTTCCCCTTTTTTTGGTAAGGAGTGTATCCTAGTGAACATTTTAGGATGAATTACAGCAAAATATCCCAAAATGATAGCATTAGTTCATCTTTCAGAGGGATTTAAACTTTGATAAATTCTTTCAAAACTTACGATTTAATTTTCATTTCATTCACACTAAATTGTTCTTTCTGCTAATAATTAGCCAACTGTTTAATTTGCTTTTTATACTGAGTCTTGGTTTTTTATAACAAATCAAACCACCAACATACAAATGGACACTAGCTTTGTCTACTTGATATAGGGTATTAATCTAAAATAGTTTGTAAATTATTCAGATATTGTAAAAGCAAGGGTGGGGCTAATTCATGCACTACGGCATTTAATAAGGGGATTTTATCTGCCAGAACCTTCTGAGTTTGGGTCTTAAAGTCATATGATACAGGCTTTGTTGATGCCTTAATAGCACAGGATCTATTTTAAGACTGTACATGCTAGAACACAGAATCTATTTGTAGAATCAAGGCAAGATCAATGAGCATAGTGAAGAGCTTATTCTAATTTGAGCTATTTTCTTGATGAGAGAGAGAGGTTAGACAGTAGTGGCATAACCATGTCTAAAATCTGCATGCTTCTTATGAAAAATATTAAATCGAGTGACTCATTTTTTTGAGAAAGAAGCCTAATATGATATTAAGGTGATATTCAACATGTAAAAATATTTATAACCTAGGGGGATAAGGTCTTATTTTCATGAAAAGAAATTAGAGTACATTTTGAGATTATCTTAAATGTTTCTAGAATAAATAGTTTAGGACAACTGAATTTGCTTTTCAGGAAAAGATTAAAAAAAAAAAAAACCAATTATAATGGCAAGAATTGCCTGATTTGGCTTTTTCAGTCTAAGGAGATTATGCATTTTATAGTAGATGCAATACAGGAATCCCAGAACTACAACACTTTCAGAGAGATATTCCAAAAACTATCAATTTGAGTAAAATATTTCATCTAATCACAAAATGCAGCAGTTTTCATTGTAAGCTAGAGGCTTTCCAAACAGAATGCTGGTCCTGGAAACTGAATCCAAAGACTCTCTTTGAAATCTGTTACGATAGAATTTGTTTTAATTATTTTGAATTGCTTACAAAAATTCTAACGATTATTTTGAAATCACCATATTCAGTTTCATAATATTTTCTTTTCTTCCTGATATTTAAACTTTATTTCACAAAGGTTTAAGCAAGATGAAATTTAGGGAAACATGGATACATTTGGGAATTGTGTCATGTGGAAGTATCTAATTCAACACTATCAAATTTACTATAGGTAAATTTGAGTTCTTCAGTTAATTTACTAAAGAATGCTGTCTCCTCCAAAGTAAAAGAGGAATCAGTGCCCAGGTAACAGAAATATACTGTATACTGTCTAAATCTCTGTCTGAGTTGACTGCTTCTAGATGATTTACACCATGTGACATAAACTTGCCTTGTTAGAAAGACAGATGTGTGAGAAGAATTTGTTAGTTTTATCAAGAGACTTCGCATATTTCAACTATGGCCGGTAGAAGATGATGGTGTCTCCAGGACAACCTCTGTTTTAGGCAAAGATGATATGAAGAATATTTTACATAAGATCCGGTCGACTATGAAAGCCTACACTGAGCTATGAGTTTGTAAACCAGTCATTTGTGTGAGCTAGGTAAACAGTGCCCTGTAGTGAGACACTGGCTTGCTTTCTTGAATCAACTACTGGAAGTTTTAAAACTAATATATTTTTGAGAGACTATTCTAGAGATAGCCTATCAGTTCTCTTCATGAGTTTTCCTTTCAAGGCAGTTAGTAGGAGTTAACCCTGACCTGCATAGATTCCAAGATATAAAGGAGATGATGTGGGACATTTAAGGTAATCTAGACTCCACAAGTAAGACTGCCAGGAACTACAGTATGTTTGCAGTTTTGAAGAAGAGACATCTATGTTCTCCAGCCACAGTGCTTCAGCTCTAGGTGTAGGAAACTTTAATAACATACTTTAACCACTACAGAGAGCTCAGTTGCTTGCTCCATTTCTGTTGTGAGTCAAGGATACAACTTAGCAATGTTTCTACAGTTTCTGACTTGGAGTGGGAGGGACAAATAATTTTGAAAGTATACTGTCCTCCCTGGAACCCTCTATGGACTGTATCTTTTGAAACAGCTACTTCAAAATTTGTTTGGCTACTTTTCCATGTCCTATGGGTCCTGCACTAAATAATCCTTCTTCAAGAGGGGATGAACCCAGACACGCCTATCCTCCACTTTACCCCGTGCATTAGAACATGTGGGAATTAAGGTGAGACCTGAGATCAGCAGATTACAGAGCAAATCACTACCCTTGCTTCTAATCTACAGGCACAAAGACCCTTCCCTCTGTATTTGTATTTCACCTCACCAGAATTTCTAGAGCCCAAGAGCTGGCTGGTTTGGCCTGAGGGTGAAGAAGATGAGTAAGGGTTATAACTAAATCTCTTTTCAAATGACATATTAGAGGATCTTTGTCCTTCCTTTCCTCATCTTTTTTTACCCCAGATAATAATATAACCCTTTCTGCCCTGATAAAGATGCAGTGCATTTTACTCTTAATCTAAAATGATTCTTAATGTAATGACTGACTAGTGTAATAGGGAAGGCATTTTCAGAATTTATGGCTGTATTCTTTGATTCATCTACTTCTAGCTGTGACATTGATTGATGTTTATAAAATTCCTAAGCCTCTACTGGCAACTATGATTATTATCTTAGAGCGTATAATCAAAGAAGTGTGGGTGAAATTATGTAGGAAGGAAAAAAATTCTTGACTTTAAAAAAATGTGTTAATAACAGCAATTATAAATTCAAAGGAAACATTTGAGCAAATAAAATTCCTTTCTGATGTTTTTAAACCAAAAGTTTGTCTCAGTTATTTATTTATTTTTGCTTGCTAGTTTGCCAAGTTGGCTCCATGGATGTATTTTACTTAGTACAATAATAGATCATTTTTTGACCGACTCTGATTATCATTCCACATGGCCATAGCCATGTAACTATAGTCTAGTATTAAGGCTCTAGTCATGTTATATTTTTAGAAGTTCTGAGATATAGCAATGAGGCATTAACTAAACATCAATCATTTTAAAAGTTGATAGTCATGTTAATGGTAATCTTAATAGAGTTTGTCCTTTTAAAGACACACTCACGATCATATACTTTCCAGATGTTAAAAGCACAGCTCTCAGATGAATATATTGACAAGGGAATTCCAACGGCCATAAAACTGTAAGGCCCTGATTATCACCCAAACAAACTAAATTCTGCACTCACTTAGGTCATTTGTTTTCCTGTTCAGTCATTCCAGAATTTGAAGCCAAGTAGCTGAATAACATTGCAACACAGCCATACAATTATAGTCAGTGAGAACATTCCTGAAACAATTCAGTAAAAATCTATTTGTAGAAATTGTAACAAAGCATAATTATATTGAATTTTTAAAAAGGTAGACTGTTATAACTTAAAGTTTTCTGTTCACTTTCAAATTGCTGCTATAACAAATGCACTGTAGCTCCAGTCCTCTGGGGAGGGGGCTGGTACTCATGGTTTATAGCTGGGATCTGTTTGTTAGTTAAGACCAGACTTGAGATACACTTTTGTTGCAAACTCTGCATTCCAAGTCCTCAATTAAAAATACTGGGGTAACTGTAGAAAGTCCTGTGACAAACTGGGCAAAGCTATGAACTATCCTTCTCCTACCGATGTTTCAGATTACCCCAAGATGGTCAGACTATTCTGCACTTCCCCTACTTGGTGATCCCAGCCTTCCAGGGTTTCCAGTTTTCTTCAGTATATTCAGGATGGAAGAAAGAGTTAATTTGTCCACCATTCACAGAAAATCTTTTGGTCTCAGTCTGATTGAAGCAGCTTAGGTCAGATGTCTCAACTGAACCAATCACTAGAAACAGGAAAAAAAAACAAAACCTGATAGCCTTAATTCAGGACACTTGCTCAGGACTATTGCGTTTTGATCCTTCTGGGCATTAAACATATTTCATATGTTTCATATTTCATATTCCTTTCAAGTAATAAGCATTTTCCCTATCACCATCTCCACTTTCCTTATTCCAAGGACTCTGATTAGCTCTGGAAAGGGAGAGAAGAGCTATCTTAAATTATCACACTCTGGGATGTTTCCAAATAGTTAATACCCACAAGGTAAATTTCAAACCCTATAAACCAAGAGCCCTGAAAACTGGAGTTAACCCAGAGTCCTGTAGTTTGGAATGTGGAGGCCACTCGGGTGACTGGTGGTATTACTTTTAACAAAATTCCTTGTGAAAGAACCAGAGTAACAAAGCAGGAGGATGGGAGTGCCAGACTACCAGGGTTTTCAAGTATATTAGGTTACAAAACAATCCATGTTATTTGTGCTGACCCAGAAAGAGGAAAAAACCCCACAAATGTGGACACAAAAGGTAGGTTATAAACCAGAAACATGCAAAACTACAGATGATATAGACACATTTTTGGGGGGGAAGGGGGTGCCAAGAGAGGCAAGTGCTGTTGGACTAAAGGAATTAATGGAGAATAGACATGGAGAGGAGGCAGACAGTACAGTACAGGATGAATTTTACAGGCACTTTTTTTTTCTTCAAATTTTTATTTAAATTCTAGTTAGTTAACATACAGTATAATATTGGTTTCAGGATACAGGTGCTTATTTAAGCCTGAATTCCACATCCCTTTTTTGGGAACCCTCTATACTTCCTGTAGGATGCCAATGGTGTATGTTCCCAGATTTTATGGCATTTGTTAGACTGTCAGGGTTTGAATCTTGGCGTGGTCACTCACTAGTTATGTAACCCCTTGTCAAGAATCTTAAATAGTTCTATATAGAAACTTAAGACATTTAGTTTTCTTATCTATGAAATGGACCAAATAGTAATGTGTTTTATAGCATAATTATAAGTGTTAAATGAACTGTTAATATAGGTAAAACAGTGCCTGGCTCATCATAAGTCCCCAATAAGTTGTTGCTATTATGTTTATTACTGATGTTAATAGACTTATATGTTAGGGAAAATGATAAGTACTCATTGATATATCATGAATCAATATCACAAAATATTTTCTAATCACATATTATTTCTCAAAAATCTTGCTTTGCTTATTCTATAAGAATGAGATTGATGTCCATTAAGAACATTAGGTGATTCACTGAGAAACTCTTATTCAGTATCTATTAAGCAATGCACTGTGCAAAATATGAGGGGAAGACTTAAAAAATGAAAAAAGAAATAATACTCAAGGAATTTATTATATCTTGTCATTTAAGAACCAATCATTATTTTACACAAAATCTATTAGTGAGAATTATTGTATGCAATAAATATAGAAAAGCTTTATTTCAGATATACGGTATTAGAAAAGCAAATTTCAGGGCTAGAAGGATCTATTCTTGAAAATGTACAGATTTTCTCTATTTATTTTGTCCTACAATGTTTCACAGAGTTCAAAATTTATAGTTCATCCATTTTTAGGGCTCACTAATAATTATGTGGATTCACTGAGGAGATAATAGAGTAGACCCCTAAGATAAGCAGAGTCTTAAAGACTAAGTATAAATTAAGAAGTAAACAAAGATTCCTTCTACAAAGATTCCTGATAGCCAGTCACATTACTTCACTTCAAGAAGTCAAGGCTTGTTTAAGAATCTGTATACAATAAAAGCCAGTAATCGTCATAATGTACTACTCACCGTCGGTAGTATGGGGAATTTGATCATATGTCCGAGAGCAGTTTCTTTTAAATGTAAGAATAGATTACTGAAAATGACTGGAACTACTTTGGGTTCAGAACTAATGAATTCATCAATAATTAGGATGTTTTCAGTAACCAATAACTAAAAGCCTGATTTGAACTTGCCTAAACAATTTACTGGTTCATGTAAGTGAAGTAGGTCATGCAAGACTCGGTATCACTAAGGGCTCGGTTTCTATCTCTGTAATTTCCCCTACCTGGTGATCCCAGCCTTCCAGGGTTTCAGTTTTCTTCAGTATATTCAGGATGGCAGAGTTAATTTGTCCACCATTCACAGAAAATCTTTTGGTCTCAGTCTGATTGAAGCAGCTTAGGTCAGATGCCTCAACTGAACCAATCACTAGAAACAGGAAAAAAACAAACACTTGATTGCCTTAACTCAGGACACTTGCTCTAAAAATGGAGCTGAGCAGATTTAGTTTCCCTAGAAGCACACCTTTATCATATAAAAATCTGGAGCTATTGGGGAAGTGTTGAATAGATGCCAAGAAAGTACTAACAAATGCTCCATCCAGGTCCTTTGATGCAGAAATAAACTTCACTTTACCTTTGGTAATTTTAGCAAAATTCTATCTAAATTAAATTAAAAAAAGAAAAACGAATCCCCCCTCTCGCCACAAAAGTATATTAATATGCTCCATGATTGTACTCCAAATCTGTGACAAGCTAGAGGATGGAGTGGAAAGAACCCTAGGGATGTTATTAGGAGAACTGGGGTCCAGCTTTGCCTCCATCACTTGCTAGTAGTTAAAACTCTGCAAATCACCTAATTTTTCTAATCATTGGTTTCTCATTCTAAAATGGACATCAGATTTTACCTTTTTCTCCCTGGCAGAGTTGTATTTCTGAAAACAGATAACACATAAAAAATATTTTGTGAAGTAGGTAATGTATTATATAAAGAAATATTGTTCTTAACATTAGATTTTTTTTTTGCCATGTCTGGTCTAAGACTTGGTCTGAAATGGCTATTTTTAAGAGCTTCCTGAATTAATATTTAGAGCTTGTCAAGGTTTTATTGTCTGTAAGTTCTTGGAGATACTTGCTTCCATAAATGAACTCCACATGTAGGTTACTAAATTTAGTATGTTGCTGTTAGTCTTATTTCATATATTTGTAATTATTAAAGTACTCTTGAAAAGTATGCTCTATATCTCCTCTTTACGGGGGATTTTAGTACCTATTCTTGCACCTTGATTGCTTTGTTGTTAGGTTTGAAATATTAGCACAATGGGAAAGGATAGAACTGGGATGTGTGTTCAATAAAGGTTTTTCCATAACTCAGAGCTCAAGAACAGAATCAATGTCATTGTCTAACTGAAGGTCAATCTGAAATAATTCAAGGGAAGGTAATGAGCCATCTTAGATTGCTATTCAAATACAAATTATCTAGTTTGATAAAGCTGTATCATATTAAATCATAAGATAATTCTGTTATTTCAAATATTAATTTTAGAAAAATACTGCTTTTTGATCCTTCTGGGCACTAAACATATTTCATTGCATTAATTTAAAGGATTATTTTTACAATTGCTACTGTCAGCTGTTAAAATGGTTTAAGCCTAAATGTCCATTTGGGTATGGCCACATACTCCCCATTGCCTCAACACCTATCCCAATGAATTCAGAAGCAGTTAAAGCATAAATCTTTAATATTATGCAGTTATTTTAAAATGTTAGAAATTTTTGTTTCCATCTGACAACCACTACTCTACATTAGCTTACTTCAAAGACACTAATGCTAGAATTTATTCATTTCACTGTGTACTTAAACTCTATTATGTAAAATATCTAAATATCTAAATGAATGTAGATATTAAATTTTATAAGAAATCATTCATCCTTTTATGGTTAATGGTTTTAGAATCCGGCACAGATATGAGACAATTATTTTCAAGATATGTGGTATGAGTGGTAGATAAGTACTGAGGAAGTGTTTGACAAACACTGAGGGAGAAGACATTATTTCCGTCCTTAAACAGACAGGAAGGGCACCTGGGTGGCCCAGTTGGTTAAGCGTGTGCATTTGGCTCAGGGCATGATGCTGGGGTCCTGGGACCAAGCACCATGTTGGGTTCCCTGCTCTGCGGGGAGCCTGCATCTCCCTCTTCCTCTGCCCCTTCCCCCCACCCTCTTACCCCCCGCTCATGTTCTTTCAAATAAATAAAATCTTAAAAAACCAAAAAAACAAAAAACAGAAGCTAGAGCTCATGCAGAAGGTAGACATTTAGCTGGGAGATTTACATGCAGAAATCTAAGTGGAAAGTGCATTCTCAGCTGAGGGAATGTTATGAGCAAACCTGCAGAGGCAGGAAAATATGAGTGTTGGTGTGGACTCACCAACTGGTGGCCAGCTGCCTTAATTTGGCCTGCAGAGATGTTTTGTTTGTCCTGTATCATAATTAAAATTCTTTAGAATTATAGCCAACATTAAAATCAGGGAAATTATGGGCTTCCAGTTTCCTGTGAAAAAGTGAAGATTTACCTACATTCCACATTCCAACATTTCAACAACGCCACACAGCAATTATTTGGAGTTGAGAAGCTGCTGCTTTGCTCAAAGGGAAGGAATCGTCTTGTTTTCCCAAACAACTGTCTTCTTCATTCATTTAGGTTCCTTGCTCATTCCTGTAATTGAATTAGCTTCCCCTAGCCAGTATCACAAGGTTAATGCTATGTGGAGTTGTTTGATGTCTCTGTTTCAGAATGTGTTAAAACTTGTAAAATTTTTTGAAAATAACATATGTCCTGTGAAGAAAAATATCTTGAAATCTTTTTGGTAGGGAGATTAAAAACGAGATTTTCTTCAGATATAATAAAATTTGTATTTTAATTTATGTTGTGCTATCTCTACCAATATCAGTATCACTATTAACTTCAGGAAATGTTTTCAGGATGTCAACAATTCCAGATCTGAAGATTTAATCTTCAGGTTTGAGATAATATTTAACCAACTCCCTGTGGCGCATATTACTGATTGATTGATTGAATATGTGTTTAATGTGAAAATAATGGGTAAGCTATGCTTTTACAATCCAACATTTGGATCATATAAAATGATAATTGGGAGTTTAATATATACCCAATTTTTTTGGTTCCCCACTCTAAAAAAAAGTACACTGCTATTTCTCTCTTATTTTTTAGCATCAGGAGATCAGGAAGAAATTTTGACACAATCCTTTCCAGGATAACTGTGAGGAACTGGTCTATATTTGGTCAGTGTTGTCTCATGAATAGACTCGGATGGAATTTTATGCCTGTCCTTTTAAATCTGCACAAAAAAGAATAGTGGAGAGTTCAGCCTGGGCTAAATCTAATGGATTGGTAACAAAATGTCAACTCCACAGAAATGATTAATAAGGGCTGAACAGGTACAAATAATGTAATTGTATATAATCATATCTTGGAGCCAATAAGTAATTCTACTGCTGCCTTGGAGGTTTTAAAAAAACAGAGTTTAAGGAAAAATGTTCTATTCCTCAGTATTTTTTTTCCCTTTAAAAAAATATTTGTAGAAGATCAGATTTCTCTATAATTAAAAATTCTCATAGTTCATTTAAGGCAGTGTTTTATACACCACTCTTACAAAACCAAATCTGCTTAGTTGGAAAGCTAAACTTTTTATCTTATATATGAGTTTGATTCTTCTCAAGTTCAAATGTATATTTAGATCACATGTTACACTGATATGTAATCCAAGGAACAACTACTTAGAGTAAACTGCGTATTAGTAATATTAGTAATGGATTAAAATTATTACATATTATGTAGTAATATGTAATTAGTAATATGCTTAGCTCTACATAATTCATAATGTATTTTCTTTTTTTTTTTAAGATTTTATTTATTTTTTTTATTCATTTGACAGAGAGAGAGAGACAGCGAGAGAGGGAACACAAGCAGGGGGAGTGGGAGAGGGAGAAGCAGGTTTCCCGCAGAGCAGGGAGCCTGATGCGGGGCTTGATCCCAGGACCCTAAGATCATGACCTGAGCCGAAGGCAGACGCTTAACAACAGAGCCACCCAGGCACCCCTCATAATGTATTTTCAACCTATAATATTAACAGTCCTTTTGGACACTACACTGGGAAGACTGGGTATTTAGGCTTAAGAAATAGAACTTTTTTTTTTGGTGTGAAACTCAATGACAAACAGATGTCACAGCCTACTCTCAAATTGTTCCATAATTATCATAAATTATGTTTTTAATTGGTCCATGAAATCATTGTTGGGATGTTCAGTGTAATCAGTGAAGATATTTAACTGCCTAAGTTCTTTTTTTTTTTTTTTAAAGATTTTATTTATTTATTTGACAGAGAGAGAGGCAGCGAGAGAGGGAACACAAGCAAGGGGGTGGGAGAGGGAGAAGCAGGCTTCCCGCGGAGCAGGGAGCCCGATGCGGGGCTCGATCCCAGGACCCTGGGATCATGACCTGAGCCGAAGGCAGACGCTTAACGACTGAGCCACCCAGGCGCCCCAGTTCTTTTTTTTTTTAATGTCAAAAAAGCAGTTATTTAATATTTCCTATGTGTCAGGTACTCTTGTAAGCATTTGACGTAAATATTTAAATCATCACAACAACCTTATGAAGAAGCCCTAGTAATAACCCCATTATATAGATGGGGAAACTAAATCATGGAGAAGTTAACTTATTTGCCTAAGGGCACACAGCAACTAGTGGAACAGGATTCAGTTCTAGGCATGCTCAGAACCCCACGCTTTTTACCTCTAAACTCTGGTGGTGCAGACTGAATGATCTCCTTAATCTTATGCTAGTGCAGATGAGACTGACATACTTCATCTTTCCCAGAAATACTCAAAATCCTGTTATGCTGACTGACTTTGCCAAGCTATTCCTAATGCTTTCCATTTTTAATAGAGGTATGTAAAACACTTGTACCTTCCTTCCGATGTGCTCATTGCTTAGGGTTAACGGGGAAGTGTGAGATTATTCTGGGAAAAGGTCACAGTTGAAAATACTAGTGAAACCTTCTTTAGCTCTCAATTGTGCTTTGTGCCAGAATTAGGGCACAGCAAGGGCAAGTCACCTGCCTGGGGCCAGACAAGCAGTGGTGGATTTTAGATTCACATCCCTGTAGGGATTGGTATGCTTCTTGTGAATTTAGCTTAGATTCTGGAAGGTAGCTGGGGCCTGGGTTATCGTTGATAGGAAGCTCTCCCTCCACTAAACAGCATGCTCAGAAGTCCAAGAATCCCCTAGCCCGTGCCCCTGTCAACGTTTCTGACATCTGAGGTGTGCAAATTATGCTCAGTAGCCAGCCTGACACATCTTTTTTTTTTTTTTTTTTAAAGATTTTATTTATTTATTTTGAGAGAGAGAATGAGAGACAGAGAGCATGAGAGGGAGGAGAGTCAGAGGGAGAAGCAGACTCCCTGCTGAGCAGGGAGCCCGATGCGGGACTCGATCCCGGGACTCCAGGATCATGACCTGAGCCGAAGGCAGTCGCTTAACCAACTGAGCCACCCAGGCGCCCCAGCCTGACACATCTTGAATACACTATCCGACAGAGGCAATCCCTCAGAATAGCCAGTGAGAAGACCATTCGAGACACCAGCATTTTCCGCTGGTAGAGCAGTCACTCTGAGCCAGCTACACAACTCTGCATTTTCCTAAACAGGTCTTAATGCTTCTTCCTTACAACACTCTTCCCAAAATTATACAGGTGTATTCTGTGAAATTAAATGTAGGACCAGGGAGAAGACGAAGGGATGATAACAAGAGAAGTAAAACCTGAACTGAAGACTGAATCTGGATCATCCCTGAAATTCTAATCTCAACTAAAATATTTTTGGACTGAACTCCATATGATTAATAGAACTAACTTTAGTTTCCTCTTTGTCAAAGAGGAATAGATATTTAGAGCCAACCAGAATAAAGTGAGCTTCATGTTTGCATATATTTGAATAGTAGTGACTCAGAATTGCTGTATCTTATGTTTGCAAGTGTGTGTAAAATGCATTTTATGTATGTACCTGCCTACCTACCTACTTACCTACCTGCCTACCTCTATCTATTTATCTGACCACCTATGAATCTATCTACATCTATCATCTTGGATACCTGTGTCAAGTACATGGGAAAGCCTGAATTGTCTACTGACAGGGAGTCATCAGCCATGCTACCAAACATTCTAATAAATAAAAGTAAGGTGGATAAACTTTATACATACCAGTGCTTCATAAATGACTATACGGAAATCTACATTTCTGTATTAATTGAATCAGTACGGAATTTAGAATACTCTAAATAGTCACGGTTAGTTGCATACATTCAAGTTCAAGTTCTTGAATTTGTTTACGGTGGGATATAATTATTTGAGAAATGATAGTAACTTTCATAGCTTCAGTTGCCTGGATACCCTTTGATTCCTATTGGAACAAGTCTGACATAATCTTTTAAAATTCTGTTCACTAAATCAAAAGTATTTCTATGACAGTGTGCAATATAATATGTTTCTCTTATTTCTAAGACACAAATGCTTCCTCACTCTGTACTTACTTTTTCTTAAGCCTTTACTGTCACTAGGGAGGCTTTTGTCATTCTATGTAATAAGGTAGAATGATATAAAATTAGCATTATGTATTTATTTTGATCTACAAAATGCTATATGGTTTTATATGATTCAATAAAATACCTATTAAAAGTTTATCCCCACTAAAATCCATAATAATGTCATAACTTAGATGAAATTTCTCCCGATTACCCTCATATAGACATAACATAGTTTAACAGTGGGAAGTACCAAACCTCCAAGGAATTTAAAGTCTGAGAGTGCAGACAGAGACTGAGCTTAGGTGATGCTAGTGGTTGTCACAACATGTGGTTGATTATACTTTGGTTCAGATGTTCTAAATATGGAGAGATGCGACTTCAGATTAGACCTAATTTATTAGATAAAGGGATTAGATTGATGTAATAAATATGTAATAAATCAAGACCTAAAAATGCAAACCACCTCAGAATAGTCTAATCACTTTGTCATTAAGAATTACAAATACTGGTTCTCAAAAATGAAAGTAGGAAATATATTAATTTCCTTTAGGATTTTGTATGTATAGATAAATACCACAAACAAGCATATAATATATGGAATTCCACAAGAGTGGTTTAAATTTATTTTAATCCTAGAAGATTTAGAGGGAAGGCTTGATTTTCATTAAGTGCAGTGTAATCAACAGGATTTCCTCTAAAGAAGATACAGGTGTTTGGAATAAAATCCCAAAAGATTGCTTGCATGAAATTGTCATAAACAAAGGGCATATGATGATACATTTTTTGCTATATTTTAAATAGTCAACATCCTTTCTCATACATATATACTCACACTTACACTTACCAGAAGTCATTGATTACCTGTTAATATTAACAGGAAATAAAGAAAGGACAAATAAAGGCAATAAATAACTGTTCCATTTATCAATTGTTGGGTAACAAACCTGCCCGAAATGTAGTGGATAAAACCAAAAAATATTTATTTTATTCATGAATCTTCAACTTGAGCAGGGTTCTGTAGGAAAATCCCACTGCTACTCCATTCAGTGTCACTTGAGGCAGCTTGAAGGCTGAGGACCAGGGTCACTGGGGATATTATTTACTCATGCAACTGGGAATTGATGCTGCTGTTCACTAGTACTTTAACTGGACCCTTGGCTAAAACATTCATTGCCTTTCCATGTGGCTTTCCATGCTTACAAAATGGTGACTGGGGTCCAAGGAAGAACATCATGAGATGGGTAAGACAGGCACAAACCTTTCTTAGCTAACATTAAAAGACACGGAAGTACAAATCTCCCACATTCGTTGGGTTGGAAGCAATGAACTAAGGTCAACTGATAATCTAGGAGTGGAAACTTAAGATTCCACTCTGATGTGAGAAGTATCAGAATTTATGGATTTTAGCTTCTTTTTTTTAGGAGCAGTCCTGAGGTAGGGCAAAAAATAAAATGTGTATGTTAAAGTGTAAGTTGATAGGTCTTAACATATGTGTACATCTATGAAACTACCACTACGGTGAACATGAAAACATAGCTATAAGCCCTGAAAGTTTCGTTGTGCTCTTTGTAATTCCTCCCACCTAATGGGAGGTTTTTATATGTAAATATTATCTGCTTTCTGTCATATGGATTAGTCTGCATTCTCTAGAACTTCATAAAAATGAAATTATGCCATTTCAAAACACCATAAAAAATAGGTGTTTTGTTTTGTCTGACTTGTTTCACTCAGCATAACTATTTTGAGATTGCTCCATGCCATTACATGTATCAAAAGTTGGTTGTTTTTATTGCTGAGTAGTATTCCATTGGTTGGATATACCACAACTTGTATATCCATTCACCAACTGATGAACATTTGTATTGATTCTGTGTTTTTGGATATTATGAACAGTTCTACTATGAACATTTCTGTACAAGTCTTTGTAGGGACATATGTTATAATTTCTCATGGAGAAATACCTAGGAGTGGAATGACTAGATCATATGGTAAATCTATATTTAACTTTTTAAAAAGCTGCTGAACTGTTTTCCAAAGCAGTTGCACCACTTCCATTTTCAGCTCTGATAGGTAAAGAGCTTGCAAGTTGTCCCTCCCTTTCTTACAAGAAAATGCTGGGGAAAAAAAAACAACCATATTTGGACCCATCCACCAGAGAACAGAAGTTGCAGAGAAAGCCATCACTCTGAAATTTAGAGACAGAGATGAATTCAGAGAAATATACTATCCAAGGTTTGTTTACATGGGGCAGAAGATCCTCAATACCATACCTTGGTAGAACCACTTACTTAACTAGTAATTTTGACAAATTGCTAGAAACTGAGTACAGACAACTGTGAGAAAGAGAAAATCTTGAGGGCTGTAGTCATAGGAATCCCCCGCACTTTCATGAACTTTCTGTCCAGAAGCCCACAGTGTTCTCATGGTGAGGAATTGGGGCAAATATCCTGGCCCTGGAAAGGGGAGGGGAAGAACAGCCATTGTGAAAACCTCCTAGATCCTTCTATTTAACAAAGGCCTCCATTCTAGAGGGAAGGATGTTACCAGAAGGCTTACCACAAAATTCTACTAAAGCTCATCCCAGCTGGCTGAACAAAATTTCACACACTTCAACCTGCTTTAGCCTTCTGTCCCACCTGGGGTGGGATAATGAATAGGGAAGAGGGTTTCAAGGAAATAGATTAAGAATGCTGCACCAGGAACAGAAGTATAGGAAAGAGAGGGGGATAAAAGCTATATCCCTAGAGTAGGAACAAAAACTCTCAGAAAGACTTTACTCTGAGATATAGGCTTATTAAAACATTGAAATTTAAAAAGGAGATTATAGAACACCCCCTCCTCTCATTACCACTTTAAAATGCTTTCAGTATAACAGTGGAGAGAGCTGAAAGATACAGACTTTCTCTGAGGAACAGCACAAAGGTAAACCCTAAAGTCAAAGCCAAGACAAAAACAAGCACACTTTAAGAATTTGAAAACTTCAGTTATCTATAGCTGCAACAAATATTAAGCACAACACATCTCCTAGCTAGATTAACATTAAAGGCTTATTTACTCCATTACCTATCACCCAATACAACATGTCCAGCTTTCAACACCAGCAACAAAAAATACCAGGCAAGTCAAAAAAGTGTACTAAAGTGAAGTCTGAAGAGTCACAACAATCATCAGAACCAGATTCAGATATAGCACATACATTAGAATTATCAGAAAAGGAATTTAAAATAACTATGTTTAATATAATTAGGACTCTCATGGAAAAAGTTGAAAACATTTAAGATCAGATGGATAATGACAGCACAGAGATGGAAACCATAAAAAAAAAATTAAAGGGAAATGACGGAAATAAAAAAACATAGTAAAAGAAATGAATACCTTGAACATACTTATCAGTAGACTTGCTACAGCTGAGAAAAGAATTAATGAACTTCAAGATACCTCAATAGAAACTTCCAAAACTGAAACAGAGAAGAAAAAAATTAAACAAACAAAAAACCTAGAGCATCTAAGAACTGTGGGGTAATTTCAAAAGTTATAATATATGCATAATTGGAATGTCAAATGGAGAAGAAGAGATATTTAAAGTAATAATGGCTGAGAAAATTTTATTTTATTTTATTATTATTATTATTATTTTTTTTTTTTTGTGGCTGAGAAAATTTTAAAATTAATTGTAGACACCAAACTACAGATCTAGGAAGTTCAAAGAAAACCAGGTAGGTTAAATACCAAACAAAAACCCCTCACAGTTAAGGATATTATATTCAAACTGCAAAAACTGAAGGCAAAGCAAAAGTCTTAAAAGAAAAGCATTTCACCCATAGAAGAACAAAAATAATAATTACACCAGACTTCTCATCCAAATTGGAGCACACAAGAAGAGAGTGGAGTAAAATCTTTATAAAATGTTAGAAGAAAAAAACCTTGCCAACATTAATTCTATGTCCAATGAAAGTATCCTTCAAAAATGAAGGAGAAAGGGCACCTGGGTGGCTCAGTCGGTTAAGCAACTGCCTTCAGCTCAGGTCATGATCCAAGGGTCCCAGGATTGGGCCCCCTGTCGGGCTCCCTGCTCAGCTCCCTCTGTCCCTCACACTTTCTCTCTCTCTCAAATAAATAAATAAATAAATAAATAAATAAATAAATAAAATCTTTACCAAAAAAAAAAGTGAAGAGAAATATTTTCCCAGACACACAAAGACTGAGGAAATATATCACCAGCAGATCTTCCCTGAAAGAAATGTTAAAAGAAGTTCTTTAGGCAGAAAAAAAAAATAACACAGGTCACACACCTGGATCTACATAAAGAAAGGGAGAGCATCAGAAAATGGATAAATAAAGATAAAATAAAATTGTTAATTTTTTTCTCAATCTTTATTGATCTAAAAGCCAGCTGTCTGATGAACCTTAGGGGAATGGAAAAAAAAGAGAGAGAGAGGGAGGCAAACGATAAGAGACTCTTAACTACAGAGAACAAACTGAGGATTACTGGAGGGGAGGTGAGTGGGGGATGGGCTAGATGGGTGATGGGTATTGAGAAGGGCACTTGTGATGAGCACTGGGTGTTATATGTAAGTGATGAATCACTAAACTATACTCCTGAAACCAATATTACACTATATGTTAACTAACTAGAATTTTAATAAAATATTTATTTTATTTATTTGAGAGAGAGAGAGCATGAGCGGGAGGGGCAGAGGAAGAGGGAGAGAGAATCTCAAGCAGACTCCCCGCTGGGCATGGAGCCCAATACAGGGCTCGATCTCATGACCCTGAGATCATAAACTGAGCCAAAACCAACAGTTGGACGTGTAACTGACTGAGCCACCCAGACACCCCTAACTAACTAGAATTTAAATAAACACTTAAAAAAGAAAAGACAGCTGTTTGTTAGAAGCAGTACAGTCGCAATTTATTGGATAATTATAGTAATGGATAAGTGAAATGCAAGACAGAAACGTCACAGGGATGAGAGGGAGGACTAAAAATACTGGTATAAAGTTCCTCGACTACACAGTAAGTGGTATAGCATTATTTGAAGGTGGACTCAAACCATTTAAAAATACATAAACCGTAGGGCAACTACAAAAAGTATTTATTAAAAGGATTATGCCGGGAATGGCCAGCAATCCCCGTACTGACTGAGGATGAAAGATTACTCCAAACTTTGCTGTGAAAGAGAGGAGAAGGCAAGGGGGTCAGTGCTCGGAGACGGAAGACCGTTTGCCCTTCTTTGCTTTTATTGGTCCTTCAGGATAATCACACATCTTTATCACTGTTTCTCAAGCATGTGATGTGTAACAAGGGGTCTTACTGGAACTAGGAGGATCTGTTTACTGGAAAGATACGATATGCTAATCTGTGTGTTCTACCAGTCCTGCTAAACATAGCCTAGGGGGACAATGCATACAGCTCTTAGATCACAAGGCGGTTGTTTGGGCTAAGAAAGCTTTGGGAAAGGCAACTCCCTGTGGCATTCCTACAGCAGTGGGGTCATGGTCACGCAGGCCTCGGCATTCCAAAGGCCTATGTCCTTCTCGGAAACCTTCCCTGACCCCAGTGGCCTCTGTGTTACATTTTAGCAAGTCAGGTATTATGGCTGATTTCATGCTCCACATTAACCCCAACAGATTATGCATGGTACACCAAGTAAGAGGATAAAATTGAATCATATAAAATGCCCAATTACAATAGAAAGCACTAAAAAGAGGGAAAATGACATAAAGTAGTTGTACTATTTTACATCCCCATCAACATGGTTTGAGAATTCTAGTTATATACATCCTTGACAACATTAGGAATGATCAGTGTTTTAAAGTTTAGATACTTACAGGTGAGTAGTGGCTCTTTGTGCTTTTTGTTTTGCATGTACCTAATGTATAATGAATGATATTTAGCATCTTTTCATGTGCTTATTTGCCATCCATATATCGTCTTTGGTAAAATATATATTTAGATGTTTTACACATTTAAAAAATTAAGTAATTCCCTACCACCCCCTCCCCCCTTACTGTTGTGTTGTGGAAGTTCTTTATATATTGTGGATGTAAGTTCTTTATCAGAACCAGATTTTCAAATACTTTCTCTGAATTTGTCACTTGTATTTTCAATTTATTAGGAATGACTTTCAAAGAACAGAAGTTTGTAATTTTGAAGTCAATTCCATCAATGTTTTTCTTTATGCATAAAATTTTTGTGTTGTATCTCAGTAATCTTTGCCAAATCAATGTCACAAACATTTTGTTCTATGAGTATGTTTATGAACTCAATTCTGTTCCATCCATTTGTCTATCCTGAAACCAAACCGTAGTGCCTTATTACAGTAACTACAGAATATGTCTTGAAGTCAGGCCATGTAAGTCTTTTTTATTTTTTTCTTTTTCAAAGTACTTTTAGTTCTTCTAGGGATTTTTTGTTTTTGTCTTGTTTTTTGTTTTGATTTTTTTTGCCATTTGAATTTTATAATCGGTTTTTCAATTTCAATTTTTTAAAGTCTGCTGGGATTTTGATGATGTTGCACTGAAATCCTAGATCAATTTGGGGAAGATTAACTTTCTATTGATTCTACTTATTCCTGAACACTGTAGATCTTTATATAAGTCATCTTTTATTTTTATCAGCAATGTTATGTAGTGTTAAATGTATAAGTCTCACATTTTTTTGCTAGATTTATTCCTAATTATTTCATATTTTTGATGCTATATAAATAGGTTTTTTATTGCTATATCTCATCTTAGTTGCTGTTGTGTAGCTATATGCCTTTTTTTTTTAAGATTTTATTTATTCGACACGAGAGAGAGAGAGAGCACAAGCAGGTGGAGCGGCAGGCAGAGGGAGAAGCAGGCTCCCCGCTGAGCAGGGAGCCCGATGTGGGACTTGATCCCAGGACCCTGGGATCATGACCTGAGCCGAAGGCAGACGCTTGACTGACTGAGCCACCCAAGCGCCCCTATATGTCTGATTTTTATATATTGATCTTGTATCCTACAAATTGGCTACCACATGTTATTTAGTTCTAGTGGCTTTTTCTTTTTGTAGATTCCATAGAATTTTCTACCCAGATGACCATGTCATTTGGGAATAAAGACATTGTTTTTTCTTTCTTTCCCACTAGCATGATTTTATTCCTTTTCCTTGCCCTAACTACACTGATTAGAACCTTCAATACATTGTTGAATAAAAGACATGAGAGGTGACATCTTTACTTTGTTCTTGATATTAGGGGAAGACATTCATCTTTTTTTTTTTAATTGAGTATAGTTAACATACAGTGTTATGTTAGTTTCAGATGTACAATATGATGAATCAGCAATTCCATACAGTACCCAGTGCTCATCACAAGTACTCTCCTTAATCCCCATTGACAATTTTACCCATTCCCCCACAGAAGGCATTTATCTTTTACCATTAGGTATAATGTTAACTAATAGTTTCACAGATTTTTAAAAAATCAGATAAGAATGTTTTCTTCAATTACCAGTTAACTTAAGATTATTTTTCATCAGGATTGTTGGATTTTGTTAAATGTTTTTTCAGCATTTATTGAGATGTCCATTTGGCTTGTCTGTTTTAGTTTATTAATGTGATGAACTACACTGATAGATTTTCTAATATTAAACTGAACTTGTATTACTTGGTTAAACCTCACTTGGTCATGATGTATTATCCCTTTTAGATATTGTTGGATTTGATTTGCTAAATTGTTAAAAGATCTTCCCATCTATGTTTATGAGGGATATTTTATTTTCTCTCCCGGTATTAGAGTAAATCAATGCTAGCCTCATATTATAAGTTGGAAAGTAGTTCCTACTTTTCTATTTTCTGGTTGTATTATTTCTCTGTTAAATAACTCATTCAATTTCCCCATAAAGCCATCTGGGCCCAACATTGCCTTTGTGTAAATGTTTCTAGTTACAAATTCAATTTTTAAAAGAAATATAAAACTGGGGCACCTGGGTGGCTCAGATGGTTAAGCATCTGCCTTTGGCTCAGGCCATGATCCCAGGGTGCTGGGATCAAGCCCCACAGCGGGCTCCCTGCTCAGTGGGAAGCCTGCTTCTCCCTCTCCCTCTGCCTGCCACTTCCCCCTGCTTGTACACACTCTGTCAAAAATAAATAAAATCTTTAAAAAAAAAAAAAAAAGAAATATAAAACTATTCAGATTATCTAAGTCTTTTTTTGAATCAGCTTTGGTAGTTTGTGTCTTTCAAGACATTTGTCTATTTCACCTAAGTTTCAAGTTTATTGACATAGCATTGTATATAATATTCATTATTACCATTTTAATATCTTACACATCTGTAGTGGCATCCCCTCTTTCACACCTTACATTGGTAATTTATTTCTTCTGTCTTTTTTTCCTGATGTTTGGTTAGAGGTTTATCATTTTATCTTCTAAAAGAACCAGACCACGATTTCATTGATGTTCTCTACTGATTTCTGTTTTCTACTTCATTGATTTTATTCTTATCTACTTACTTGGGCTTTATTTACTCAATTTTTCTATTTTTCTTGTTTCTTTACATGAAAGGTCATTGATTTAAGTTTTGGGCTTATTTTCCAGGGGGAACTAGCCTAACTTTTAGCAGTTTATACCAGATACTCAATATTTATATAGAGTATTTATTACTCATATATATATTAGTCAGGGTTCTCCAGAGAAACAGAATCAATAGGAGATTGGGAGAGAGAAAGAGAGAGGGAGTGAGATGTCAGGGGAATTGGCTCATATGATTATGGAGGTGGAGAGTTCCCATGATCTGCCATCTACAAGCTGGAGAATCAGGAAAGCTCCTAATGTAATTTAGTCAACGTCCAAAGGCCTGAGAAGCGGGAGCACTGATGTCAAGAGCAGGAGAACATGGATGTCCCAACTCAAGTAAAGAGCAAATTCACTTTTCCTCTACCTTTGTTTTATTCAGACCTTTAAAGTGTTGGATGATGCCCATCTGCTTTGGTGAGGAAGATCTTTACTGGTTCTCCTAATTCAAATGCTAATCTCTTCCAGAAATAACCTCACAGACACACCCAGAAATAATGCTTTACCAGCTATCTGGACATCCCTGAGCTTAGGAAAGTTGACTCGTAAAGTTAACGATTTCCTCATACTATTTAGCACTTTTTGGGGGGCAGGTATGTTGTCATATTCTGTCTGATACTGCCATTTAATTTTGTATTGTTTCCCTTCTCACATGTGAGGTAAAGCACACACAGCCCTGGGTGAAAGAAACTAATTTAGAATTTTGCATCATCCACTTATTAATTGACCTAGGGCTCAGTTTCCTATCACTAAAATATCAGTATAATCATATGCCCGTAGGAAGGTCAAAAGCACTAAATGGGATGTATCTGAGACTGCATCCCCAAAGCTTCAGTGCATTCGCAGTTATTTTAACTTTACTCTATTTATAAAATCTGACCACTTCTTCCAGTAGTGGAAATCTATTAAAATCACAATTTAAAATACAGTAATTATCCCTCTTCTTCACAGCTCTTGTATTTAATTGTTTTATTGGGTACCTCCTCTTTTAACTTTATAATTATTTAAAAATATTAAACAAACTTTATCCCAGGATAAATCCTAGGAGTAATCACCATACCTACTTCTTGTTCTATGACCAAGACCATCAAGTAGTTGCGTTTAATTGGTATTATCCCATTACTGAACAGGAGCTATCAATGCTCTAATTTATAGCTGTATGATACATAGAACTTCTGGAGGAACAAAAGGACACTAACACATAACGCACAAAGAATCCAAACACTGATGACCAACCCAAAATTTTCCTTCCCTCAGTTATTTTGGTGTCATGTAAATATAGCTTCTCTTAGAAAGAATTTAATGCTATTACAATGTAATTTCTAACCTGCTGATATAACAGGGACTGATACTTATATTCTGCATAGTCATGTCTATAAAAAGTATTAAAATGTTGATTAAATTGAAATTTTATTTCAGCTGGCTTTACTGCAATTAAAAGGCACTATATTTCTTCTTATTTTTTGCCTAACCCATTTGCTGAAAATATAAATTCCCTAGGAAAGTATTATAACCTAGGCCATGCTATTGAAATAGTAAGTAAATAAAAAGAAGAACTTGGAGAGTCACAACTGATTTGGAGATAAAATATTGCAGATAAGATGACAAAATATTTGTCCTGAAGTTATTTTGCTAAGGCATGAATAAACTAGAATGAGGTAATATTTAGTTCTTGAAATTCTGTATGCTTGCATGAGAAATATAATTTTTCCTTATATTTATTCTACAGAAAAGAGTCATATCTATGGACTCTTTCTCTTAATATATGGTTGAACACTTATGACTGACTGAAAGCTCAGAAAGTTTTAAATATAATGTCCAATCTCATTCCTCACTATCAAACTAGGAAATGCTGGCAGAGGTTTGTTTTCATAGGCATATTTTCACTATTAGCACCTTTTAAAAAAAATAAGGTAAGGATAATCTGTTTCCTCATATAATTGATAATTTGGAAAATGGTAGTAATAAGTTTTTTTGTTTTATAAATAACCCGTATGCTGCCCATATTATGATAATTAAAGTAGTGAGTTAGAAAAAAAATAAAAATATTTTAAATATTGAAATTGTCTTTTCTTTTGAGGCAGCAGTAGTTTAAATTATACTGACAATTTCATGACTATTTTATTTTTGGCCCTGTTTGAAAGTAAAAATATTTTTGAGCAGGAAAAAGAAAATGACCAGACAAGGACATGATTAGATTTGGGTAGGAAAGAATAGCTGAGAAAGCTAAGAGAAAACAGAAAAATCATTGTGTTCCAAGGTTTAAAAAATACTCAAAGGATGTAAGACAAAATAAATACAATACTGTCCATAACTCTTAACTGACCAGTGTGACAGTGTGACAGGCCAGCATATTTTCCAGAAAATATTAAAAAAATGGTAATAAAATTAAAAAAATAAAACTCTGAGCCCAGGAACATGTCCTCAATGAAAGTGACATCTCAATAGCCACATGTTGAAACATCCAGCTTTTCTTTACAATTTAAAACCTAAGACTTCATAGGCTGACATTTAAAAGTAGAATCTTCTGGTACAGGGATGGATGAATGCTGTAACTCTCTTCTTGAGTTTCCCTTCTCCTTTGGGTTTCTTTTTATTTATGTCACTATCAAGTTTATCTCAGTGTAGTTGTCCTCTTAAGCAATTAGGCTTTTCCCTTTCCATGCTCACCCCAGGAGAGCTAAAAACTTGCCTGGAAAGTAAAATTTAAAAGAAAAAAAAGAAGTGAAACTAAAACAAAATTGAATAAAATGGTTAAATAAGCTGAGAGAGTAATGTTCATTTAGATAGGGGCTGAAAACTGGCTGGCATGTGGTCCCCACTCATGTTGTGGTGAGACTATAGGGTCTTTTAGGACATATCACTGGTTGTCAACATTTAAAAGTTTCACAGAAAAAATTAAACTAAGTCTATCTGACTTTTCTTGAGAAAGTCAAAAGAACCGGCAGCACTGGGCCAGTGTTTCTACACATCAGCAACTGGCTGGAGAAGGAGCTTCCACTTACTTCCATAACCTATACTCCAATTTTTCACACTTACAATCAAGCCCATTTTATCTAGTTAAATTAGTGGACTGGAGTAGGTTTTATTTTAGCTGAGTCAGAAATTCTCCTAAGAATGTAGTCAAGGCTTCTTAATCTCAGGAAACAAACTGAGGGTTGCTGGAGTGGTGGGGGGTGGGAGGGATGGGGTGGCTGGGTGATGGACATTGGGGAGGGTATGTGCTATGGTGAGTGCTGTGAATTGTGTAAGACTGATGAATCACAGACCTGTATCTCTGAAACGAATAATACATTATATGTTAAAAAAAAAAAAAAGAAATAGTAGGAAGGGAAAAATGACTTGGGGGTGGAAATTGGAGGGGGAGATGAACCATGACAGACTATGGACTCTGAGAAACAAACTGAGGGTTCTAGAGGGGAGGGGGTTGGGGGATGGGTTAGCCTGGTGATGGGTATTAAAGAGAGCACGTACTGCATGGAACACGGGGTATTATACACAGACAATGAATCAGGGAACACTACATCAAAAACTAATGATATAATGTATGGTGATTAACATAATATAATAAAATTAAATTAAAAAAAAAGAATGTAGTCAAGGCATCAGTTGGGACTGCAGTCATCTATACCTTTCTGAGTTTACACACATCATTATGAACAGGCTTCAAATCCTCCTGGTTCTTGGATGAAGACAATAGTTCCTTGCTACTTGGGCCTCTTTACAGGACCGTTCACAACACGGCAGCCTGTTTCTCCCCGAGTGAGGGTCTAGAGAGAACAAGAGATCAAGAGAGTGTGAGAAAGGTTGGTCACGGTAGACAGGAGTTGGCTTCTCCCTCTGCCTCTCCCCTGACTCTTGCGTGCTCTCTCTCTCTCAAATAAATAAAATCTTAAAAAGTGCCATCCCTTTTGCCATGTTCTATTCACTAGAAGTGAGTCACTAAATTCAGCCCTCACTCCACAGGAGAGGATTATATAAAGTGGGCTTTACATAAATTAAAAGTGTTACGCCTGCACTAAAATTAATTCTTTAGTCAACTTACATGATAGTACCATTTTGGTTTGTTCTCAAATAATTAACATTTGTTGCATCATTGTTATTTTCTAAGCAATGCTTTCTCAGCTTTACAGCAATTCATTCAGCCATCGAAAGTCCCCTGTTATCTAGGCATTCCTCACATAGCCTAAAAGCCGTGGAGCTTGATTTGAACCAAGCAGTTGGTCTCCAGAGGCTGTGCACTCTTAATCACCGCTGCACCGTGAGGGCTCAAGTTAAAGAATCCCTCCAGCTGTTATGAACCAGATGTAACTGTACTCAATCAACCATCTATCAAAAACTTGGTCTTTAGCCAGGCGTCCTTTGTTGCAGTGCTCTCGCCATCAGCCGCCGAAATCACCTGTTATACAATTAGGGACTGAAAAAGGAATGTTTTTTGTGTAGGTATCACTAGTTCACCAGTGTTGCTTGAGCTATTTGTGCTATGGGGCATGCCAGCCAGTTTTCAGCCCCTATCTAAATGAACATTACTCTCTCAGCTTATTTAACCATTTTATTTTATTTTATTTTATTTTATTTTTTATTTTTTTTTTTTTTCCTTCAACGCCAAGTGTCTTCTGTACTTTCTTTTATTATCATCATAGTCTTTGCATCAAGGTACATAGCAATGATAGCAGGTTTCTTTTTAAAGCTTAGTATTAAATATTAAATATCTTTCCCCATTTTAATTTTACATTACTCTGCCAAGAAAAAAAAAAATTAAAAGTCAAGTTACTTGAAGCCTGGACACACTTCCATGATTAGCCGGGCTATGTAAAAGTTGGTGGCTTTGTTCTTCCTGCTGTAAAAGCAGATCCAGGCCCAAGAAAGATGGGACCAGGTTCTAACTGTTTTTGGAAAAGTGTGCTACAAAAATGGATGGCCTGTTATAAGCCAGGTTACAAAGTAAGGATGGGGGTAAGGGAGGGATATTTTCCTCCAGAAACAGAATTTCTGAAGAGTCCCAGTCCATCATTTTTTCCCCAAAATGGTTGGAGGAGGGGTCAAATCTCAACATGAGCTTCGAAGTACTGTCTCTGTGAGGGGACGGTAGTTGCCTTGCCATCGAGGGGGGCTGCTGAGGAGGAGCATGGCTAGACTGGGCCATCCCCGCCCTCCTCAGCTAGGGAAATGGAAAGTTTATTGCCCAGTGGGTGTCAACTCAGTCTAAATGATAAAATTAAAGCATCAGTGAGACCCGAAACATTTTCATTCACATAACTTCAGCCATGGGAATTACAGTACTATGACCACGCTGGTATCTTAAATTCACCTTGAGTGCCCATATTACCTGAAGCAGTACCTATGGAGAACATGAAAACAAATTGGTATTCTGTAAGAATACAATATATCTAAATGTACAGGCAATGAGTTTTAAATTTCTATGATAAGAGTATTTGACTAGATTTTTATGGATAGGTTCTTAATTTACTAGAATGTAAGCCATATTCTATGTTATTTCAGTTGTTTAAAATTCTGAGAACCTACAAGTCTCTGCCATTTGGTATCCTACCTCTCTTAAGCTGCATATTTCACAGGGAGTAGCCCAAGTAGTAAGGCTCTGGAAAATTATGCTGATGCCTTACCCGTGTTAGGTAACCATGATTTCTCGTAAAGACATATGGGCATGTGTAATAAATTGCAGTAGAAGGGTAGGGAGCTCTGGTGCATTTCCCAGACTTCCCCTTCTGGTTTAGAGAAAAAGAGTGTTGTTAGCAGCTGCTGAGGAGGTCCCTATCCCCTTTTGCCTGACCTGTTAGTGTCTAAATAAATAAGTAGATGTATTTGTGCAAATCTTCTATAGATCAAAGGAAGTGAGTGGCAAGAAGAAGCTTTCTTAATTGTTCCTTTAAGTTCCCATGAATGGACACTAAAAGCAGCTAAGTATACTGAACGCTTTGTTTTAGACACTACTGATTATCTCCTTGATTTGTTTAGGAAGCTACAATTGATTTATTCCAAGAAAGGAAACAAACATTTCCTTTATGTAAATGCTTTCATTGTTTTTATTCTCCTACTCACTTAAGCTCTGACTTGTTATACCTAATATGTATTTTTACTTTACTCTTTTATTTCTTTTATTTTTTTAAGATTTTTTTATTTATTCATCTGAGAGAGAGCGAGAGCATGAGCAGGGGCTAGGGTCAGAGGGAGAGGGAGAAGCAGACTCCCTGCTGAGCAGGGAGCTTGACTATGGGCTCAATCCCAGGACCCCACGATCATGACCTGAGCCACAGGCAGAGGCTTAACCAACTGAGCCACCCAGGCACCCCTTTACTCTTTTATTTCACGATAAGTCCAACTCTAACTTCTAAGAAAATTGAGTTTTATTACCTGTTCTGGTTAAGTCTGGACCTGGAATACTTTTCTAGGGATGCACTTAAATTCATGAATGTTTGCAATGGGAATCTCTAAGATTTTTGGATTTGATTTGGTTTTAAAAGTGCTTTTATAAAAATTATTGCTCCTGTTGATTTATCTACCTGTTTGTATAAGAACAGCAATATTACCCAGCAGTACAGATTTTCATATATATTTTATTCTTTCACAAAATTACTTGGGTCATTCTTCAATTTCAGTTTTGTAAAAGTATCAGTCTCTGTAAGAATTTAACAAATTGCTATCTGTGAAGGTAAAGCTAAAAACTGAAGTCGCTTTATACAAAATACCTATTTTAATTTTGGTGACATTCATTAACACTAGTCCCTCTCATTATGTGATTTGCTTATTTATTTTTACTATTTTATCTTTAGTCTCAAACTAAAAGAAATATACACTCTTCACTGGCCTCCACTTAACCTGTTTGGCTTCCTATATCCTTCTCCTCTTTTTTATCTCTACATATCAGAATACCCTAGAGCTTAGATTCACACCTTTTTCTTTTCTTCTTCTAGAAACTTTGAATTCTATGGCTTCTATTTGCATCTATGGGCTGATAACCATCAAGTTTTATTTCTAGCCCTAATATTTTTAACTGTAGACACATATCCATATGAATATTTAAGCTCTCCATGGGATGTCTAGCAAACATCTCAAGTTTAGCACATTCAGAAGTGGATTATTGATTCCTACCCCCCATTCTCCACTTACTAAATTTGTTCCTATCACAATTTTCTCATATTTCACTGAATAGCCTTACTATCTGCCTTCGGGCTGAAGTCAAAATCCTTGAAAAGAATCCTTGCATCATCTTTCTCTCCTTATCCGTAGCCTACACAACAACAAATTTTGAGGGCTTCACCTTTAAAAATGGATCCAGGAACCAATCACTTCTCACCATTCCAACTCCTCTCCATTCATTTGAGAGAGAGAGAGGGGTGGGAGTATGGGAGGAGCAGAGGGAAAAATCCCAAGCTGACTCCCCACTGAGCACTGCACTCCACCGGGGGCTCTTTGCGGGTCTTGATCTCAGGACCCAGGAGATCATGACCTGAGCGGAAATCAAGAGTCTGACGCTAAAGCTTAACCGACTGAGCCACCCAGGTGCCCCTGGAAATCCTTTTAAATCACTAATCATATCAAGTCATTTCTGCTGTAAACCTTCAGGTGGTTTTCCTTCACGCTTCACCCAAAGTCACTCCCATGGCATACAGGATCTTGTCCCTGCCTATTTCTCTGAATTCATGTTTGACTGCTTGGCCTTTGTTCCCTGTTCTTCCCCCACTCTAGAGTCCTTGTTATTATTTGAGTTCACCAAGTCTGTTTCTGCCTCTTTGCCTACTCTTCTTTATGCCTGAAAATCTCTTAAGCTTCTATCTGGATAACTCATTGCCTCAGACCATTTAGATCTCTGCTCAAATATCTCTTCTTGTTCAACCTAAAATAGCATCCATCTTCTCTCTTTATCCCCTGACCCTGCTTTATTTTTTCTTTGTAGTAGTTATAACTACCTAACTTCATATTATATATTTATTCATTTTTTTTCTTATTTCTCTTTGTACTTCTTGTTTGCTCTTTTTTAGTGGATGATCTGGTTCTAACCTGCACTTCTAGCGTAATTATTTACAACTTCTCACCACATGGACCTCTACCTAAGTAGACTATTGCAAGATCACAGAACATAGTCTATGCTTTCCTAGATCCATACATTTTCTTTTCTTCCTCTTTGACTTCATTCAAGTTTCTTGTCATATGCTATCACAAATTATTCACTTTTATGTTCAAGAGATAATTATGATAAAGACCTGTCCTAACACAACATCACTCAAACTCATCTAGACTCCCTGTACTTCCTTTATGTCACTTGATCTATTATTATTTCTTAATGCTATCAGCATGTCTTTTCTTGCTTGCTGAAGTCAAGGACTTGACACTTCATTTTTTCTGTCCCTTCAAAAGATAATCATTATATGTTTGCTGAATAAAATCATGATTTCTTGTCATATGACGTGATCTTCAAAAATATTTTGCCACAATCTTAATGATTTTACTTGACCTTTATAGTTTGCAAACTTGCACTGCTTTTCACATAGTTAAGCACATGTTCATTATCAAATAATAAATCTAAAATATTGCAAGTAGGATATTTTTACTTTAGTTGTTATATTTTAGGGAACCAAACTACTTTAAAGCAATCTAACATCAGTGTAATTGATTTTCTTGAATAAAAATCATTTCTTGAATAACATTAAATTTTTACTCCTTTGGTGATTGCTCTGAAGATAATTTTAAGATTTTTTTTTATTACCTTACCTCACTGTCTCCACAGATGCTTCAACTATGTTTTAGAGAAAATGAGATATTCACTTTCATAGTGGTTTATGAGTCTATCATATCTGAGCTGCCTCAGTCACTTCCTTGTTTGTTTGTTTGTTTATATTTGAGAGAGAGAGAGAAAGAGGGAGAGAGAGAGAGAGAGACAGGTGGGGGTGGGGGTGGGAAGAGCAGAGGGAGATGGGCAAGCAGGCTCCATCTCACGCCCCTGAGATCATGAGGTGACCTGAAATCAAGGGTTGGACACTTCACTGACTGAGCCACCGAGGTCCTTTACTTATAGGAAATCAACTATCAGTATCTCTTGGTTTTATTTGGGGAGAATTAAAATAATCCATCATCAGTAAGCCAAACTGACCAATAGAAATGCATGTCGAGCTCATCTAATCAAATCAAGTCGTGCTCAGTTTTAGGAGCAAGATAATAAGGAGAAAAGAAATGTTTTCAGTATTCTTAAAGGAAAATGTCTAATCAGGAGGAAAATAACCATTATATACATTTGTGTGTATATATTTTTTTTCTTCAATTTGAAGAGATTAATCTCACTATATTCTACTCAGAAGATTATTTCATTTTGCCAGCCATATTCCTGAAAATGATCCTTTACGTCTCTTCCGGCAGAACATTGGGCACCACTGGGGTTCAACAACCAGATCTCTGGTTTCCATAGTACTTATATGAAATACAATTGTTTTGTTTATGCTGTAGTGCGGCATTCCACATTTAAACTATTCTGAAGAAATTTTAAACATGTGAGGTAACAATATTTTCCTTCATTTTGACACTCTTTTCAACCTACTATCTCTAGAGGTAACTCATCTACTGAAATTTCCCAATGCAGGTTTAATTTCTATACTTGGAGTTCAGTGGTCTCAGATTTTGAAAAAAAGAGCTTAATGTCTTTTTTTCTGGAGAAACTGGATTATGCTTAAATCAATCAAATAAAAAAGGCAAAAAATGGAATTATGCTTATTGAAATAGGTTATTTAGGAGGTACTGAAGAATTTGGAGGAACCCTAATTCCTAAAATCTTTCTTAACATTTCCAAATTCACTCCCTACCATCCTCAGCGGGACACCTGTGATATTTCCTATTGTTAGCCTCGTCTTTCATTTTTTCTATTTATTCATTTATTTAAAAATTTCAGTACAGTTGACACACAATGTTACATTAGTTTCAGATGTACAACTTAGTGACTTGACGAGTTTATACATTATGCTGTGTTCACCACAAGTGTAGCTACCATCTGTCCAATTACATTGCTATTACGATATCACTGACTGTATTCCTGATACTCTACTCTTTATTCTCATGACTTACTTCATAACTGGAGACCTGTATTTCCCTCTCCCTTTCATCCATTTTGCCCAACCCGTCACCCTGCTCCCCTCTAGCAACCATCAGTTCTCTGTATTTATAGCTCTGATTCTTTTTCTTTGTTTACTCATTTGTTAGATCCCATTTATGAGTGGAATCATATGGTATTTGTCTTTCTCAGTCTAACTTCTTTCATCTACCATAATACCCTGGAGGTCCATCCATGTTGCTCAAATGGCAGGATCTCATCCTTTTTTATGGCTGTGTAATATTCCATTGTGTATATATACCACATTTTCTTTATCTGTTTGTCTACTGAGGGACACTTAGGTTCTTTCCATGTCCTGGCTATAAATAATGCTACAATAAACATAGAGGTGCATATATCTTTTCAAATTAGTGTTTTCAACTTCCCTGGGTAAATACCCAGTAGTGGAATTTTTAGATCATATGGTATTTCTATTTTTAATTTTTTGAGGAACATCCATACTGTTTTGCACAATGGTTGTACCAATTTACATTCCAACAGTGCATGAGGATTCCTTTTTCTCCTTGCCACTACTCGTTTCTTGTCTTCTTGATTTTAGCCATTCTAATAGGCATGAGGTAACATCTAATTGTGGTTTCCATTTCCATTTCCCTGATGATTAGTGATGTTGAGCATCATTTGATGTATCTGTTGGAAATCTGTATGTCTCCTCTTTTCTAATTGGATTGTTTTTTTGGTGTTGAGTTGTACAAGTTCTTTATATATTTTGGATATTAACCCCTTATCAGATATATCATTTGCAAATATGTTCTCCCCTTCAGTAGGTTGTCCTTTTCTCAATGGTTTTCTTCTTTGGCAAAAGCTTTTTACTTTGATGTAGTCTCAATAGTCTATTTTTGCTTTTGTTTCCCTTGCCTTAGGAAACATATCTAGAAAAATGTTGCTCTGGGTGATATCAGAGAAATTACTGCCTGTGTTCTCTTTTTAGGATTCTTATGGTTTCAGATCTCATGTTTGGGTCTTTAATCCATTTTGGGTTTATTTCTGTGTATGGTGTTAGAAAGTAGTCTAGCTTCATTCTTTTATATGTATCTGTCCAGTTTTCCCAGCACCATTTATTGAAAAGACTATCTTTTCCCATTTCAATATTTTTGCCTCTTTTGTCTAGGTTAACTGACCATAAATATGTGGATTTATTTCTGGGGTTTCTCTCCTGTTCTATTGATCTATGTGTCTCTTTTTGTGTCAGTGCCATACTGTTCTGATTACCACAGCTTTGTAGTTTATCTTGATATCTGGGATTGTGATACCTCCAGCTTTGTTCTTCTTTCTCTGGATTGCTTTGGCTGTTTGGCATTTTTCTGTGGTTCCATACAAGTTTTAGTATTATTTATTCTAGTTTTGCAAAAAATGTTAACGGTATTTTGATAAGGATTGCATTGAATCTTTAGATTGCTTTGGGTAATATAGACATTTTGACAATATTAATTCTTCTAATTCATAAGCATGGAGTATCTTTCCATTCGTTTGTGTCATCTTCAATTTCTTCCATCAGTGTTTCATAGTTTCTAGAGTACAGGTCTTTCACCTCTTGGTTAAGTTTATTCCTTGGTATTTTATTCTTTTTGGTACAATTGTAAATGGTGTTTTGTTTTTTTTAATTTCTCTTTCTGTGACTTCATTGTTAGTGTATAGAAATGCTACCAATTTCTGGGTATTCATTTTGTATCCTGACACTTTACTGAATTTGTTTATTACTGCTAGTAATTTTTTGGTGGAATCTTTAGCATTTTATATGTATAGTATCATGTCATCTGCAAAAAGTGACATTTTAACTTCTTCTTTACCAATATGGATGCCTCTTACTTCTTTTTCTTGTCTGATTGTTGTGGCCAGGACTTCCAATACTATGTAGAATAAAAGTGGCAAGAGTGGACATCTTTGTGTTGTTTCTGACCTCAGAGGGAAAGCTCTCAGTTTTTAACCATTGAGTATGATGTTTGCTGTGGGTTTTACATAGATGGTCTTCATTAGCTAGTCTTAAATGCAGAGTTGGAATACCTTAAATAAAACTGAAAGGAGAAGCCAATGTACTCTAAGTTCCAAGTGTTGCCTACCAAGTTGCCTAAGATCTTTCCCAAGGACCACTATTATAGCTTAATTAGCTACTTATGAGTGAATAAGCATGGATTTCTCATCCCAAGATGGATACTTTTGAATCTTTCTGAAGTATACCCTTTAGAAGTAAATTTAACATTCATCTGTTGGTAGTAAATTCTTTCAAATTTTTTTTAAGACTTTTTTTTTTTTATTTGACAGAGACACAGCAAGAGAGGGAACACAAGTGGGGGAGTGGGAGAGGGAGAAGCAGGTTTCCTGCAGAGCAGGGAGCCCGATGCGGAGCTTGGTCCCAGGACTCCAGGATCATGACCTGAACCGAATGCAGATGTTTAATGACTGAGCCACCCAGGTGCCCCACTTTTAAATTTTTTTGAAAATGAATTTATTTTACTCATGTTCTTGAAAGATATTTTTAGTTAGTATTCAATTTTAGGTTGTCAATTATTTCTTCTCAGTCCTTCAAAGATACTTTCTTCTGGCTCTCATTTTTTGTTATTGAGAATTCCATATGTTGTCATTCTTTTGTAGTTAATCAGACATTTTCCTCTATCTTCTTTTTTACTATCATCTCATTTTCTCTTACATTCTACAATTTCACTACAGCATGTCTATGTATGGATTTCTTGTTATCTATCCTGTTTTGTTCACATAATGCCTCCATATATGTGGACTTATGTTCTTTACCATGTTTGAACAATTCTCAGCTATTATATATTCAAAGATTAGATCTGTATCATTTGCTCTAGTTTTTACGTCTGGGCCTTCAAGTGGACATACATTGGATAATTTCATTCTTTCTTCCTTATCTTCTAAATTCCCTTTTATATTTTTATAAATCTTTACCTTTCTGTGCTGCCTCTTGGGTAATGTTTTAGATGTAGTTTCTAGTTTACCACTTTAGATATACATTCCAGCTCACTTTAGGCCAGTCTGTTTGTTCTCATTGAGTTTTTTATTTCAGCAAGAATTATGTATAAATTTATTTTTATTTCTAAAACTTCTATTTGGTCTGTTTTCAAATTTATCTGTTCATTTGGATTATCTTTTTTTTCTTTTTCATTTTTGTCATTGCATTTCTTGTTTCTATTTCACAAATGTATGACTGTATCTTTTATTTCTTTAAATATTTTATGTATATAAAACTACTGGCAATCTTTCTCTCCTTCAAAAAGATTATTTTCTTATAAATTTGACTATTTTTGATAAAAGCTCATATTTGATTAATCTTAATGTGTGTAAACCTGGGGCCTGAATTGAAGATGCTTTCATCAAGAGATTTGGTTTCCCCCCCTTTTCTTTGCCAGGGAATATTAACAATTTGAGATACCAATCTTATTCCCCTTTTCAGATTCCCTGGCTCCATGCAGTAGACTCTCTGGTTTACCTCTTTCCTCTTCCTTTAGGCAATCATATTTGGAATGTTCCTTAGGAAAAACCTACCTTTCTCCCATACTTATTAATTCAAGCTTAGATCAGGGTTGTTCCCCTCCCATCCTAGGAGTTCCCTTTACTTCCATCCCGCCCAGCTAAGTTTTCCAACAAAATTCATATTTTATCCAAGGGCTATCCACTTTTCTACATTGATAAAACCCTAGATATACATGCTGCACTGGAACAAAAATCAATTTTCTTTAATTATCTGAGTAATTCTTTTATTTAGTAACATTTTGTATTACATTTCATAGAATTCCAACACAAAGCTAATTAAATTTTTAAGAAGAAGAATTTAATGGCTCGCATAACCATTTCCAAATTTCCTGAAACACTCCAGAATGATCAACAATGGCTCCCAGAAATAGTTGTAAAATCTTTCTGACTTCTGTTGCTAGTTTTGCTCTAAAATTTATTGCTTTTCTGAATTGCAAATTTTTTTCTGAAATGCTGATCTTGTCTCTAATGTTGCCAAAGAATGTGTCTCACTCAGCCAACATTTACAACTATTTCATTTTGCTCTGCAAAGGGTAACTTGTCCTTTTAGGTTTTCTATAACCCTCTTTTATCCACTTAATAATGTGGAACAATTTCCCCTGGGCTGAGTCAAAGCACTTTTGACTGGTCATTCAGACACTTCCTTCATTCTTAGTATCTCTCCATGAAGTAGTTGTCTTTTGACAATCTCCTATGAATTTAATGAAAGGTCTTCACTATTTAACAGCTGAATTCTAAAGAAACTGTCATGCAAACAAGACTTCTGCCAATTTGCCTTGATATCATACTTTAACAAAAATATGGGTATTTATTTATAATTTGATGAGTACCATGAGTGTAAAGATTGCTATGTGAGTATAAACTGAATCTAATTTTTGGGATGAGGAATGACCAGGGAAAGCTTCTGTGGAGAAGTGAAGATAATTAAGAATAATCTAGGGTGGAAAAAAAGGAAGTGAGAAAAGAACACTTTTAGGGCAGAGGGAATAATATGTGCCATGACCTTGAGGAGGAACAGTGGAATGGCAGTTATAGAAACAAAAGCACAGAGTGACTAATTTGTATCCAGTGATGGAAATATCTAGAAATGACCTTAGGAGAAGTAGGAAGAATTTTAACATCAGATAGGACATGTTAATAAAGTTAGACTTTAAATCTAAGAACAATGTGAGACATTTAAGGTATTCATTTAGTATGTAAAAAAAGAGAATCACACTTAAAATAAAAAAAAGAAATTCTAACCCTAGTGGAAAAAAGAGAGATTTGGTTGAGAGTAGGAGCTAGAGTGGATCTGAGATGTGTGGCAATGATTTAAGTAAGAAATAATGGTGGGTTGGACTGTGGGAGTTACAATGGAAAAGGAGAGAAGGAGGTAGATTTAATAGATATTGAAGCATGTAACCTATAGGCTCTAGCCACCGTTAGACAGTGATGAAGAGTAAGAGTCCACAAAATCGGCATTAGTTTTCGATGAAAATATTATCTTTTCATCCTTTGCCAGGAATGGCCAGCAATCCCTGTACTGACAGATGAAAGATTACTCCAAACTTTGCTGTGAAAGAGAGGGGAAGGCAAGGAGGTCAGTGCTCAGAGATGAAGACCCTTTGCTCTTCTTTGCTCCTGCTTTTACTGGGCCTTCAGGATAATCACAAATTTTTATCACTGTTTCTCAAACATAGCCTAGGGGACAATGCATACATCTCTTAGATCACAGGGCGGCTTGTTTAGGCTAAGAAAGCTTCAGGGAAAGGAACTCCCTGCGGCATTCCTATGGCAGAGTGGTCGTGGTCACGCAGGCCTCGGCATTCCAAAGGCCTATGCCCTTCTCGGAAACCTTCCCTGCCCCCAGCGGCCTCTGTGTTACATTTTAGCAAGCCAGGTATTATGGTTGATTTCATGCTCTACATTAACCTCAACAATCCTTGATGAATGGATGATGGAAAATCTACTATTTTCAATCACCACTTCTCTTTTCCCATTTTCAATAGACTCCTTTTTTTATGCTCACACTTTCCACCAAGTATCTTTTGCCACTTGCACATTTTCCCCTCAAAAATGAATGAAGTTTCTCTCTCTCTCTCTCTCTCTCTCTTTGTATTAGGCATAACACAACACTTGATTCTTTTCAGTAACCTCCAAGGCCCACTCCATTGTGTTTATTTATTTGTTTTTGTCTTTGGAAAATTAAAAAGAAAAGAGAGATTTCAGTATCAGAATCTTTCATATCTTCACCGCACATAGAGGAGGGAGACTAAAAGAGTTTCTTTGTCTTTTCCCAATTCTGCTTTCTTAAAAAGATGACTTACTTTAACCCCAAATATATTTGGAATAATTATTATAGAATTACAAATTCTAAATAAGAAAGCTCTCTTTTATTTATTAATGGCATAGGCTTAAATTGACAGGAAAATCTCCTTCTTGTTTGCCTGACCTCTGATACTATCCTCTGAGGACATATTCTGAGTGCCTGAGAATGGCTTTTTAAGATCTAAACTGGTTTTAAAGCTGATTTCATTATTGCTTTTGAAGTAGCAAGTCATCTTATACAGCTTAGGTTCTATCTTGCAATCTTTCTAAAGTACATTAATAAGAATCCGTGCTACTAGTTTAGAATTTATTAAAATTTAAATCTTGCATTGGAATTGCATTAGGGTTCTTTCTCCAAAGGGGAAAAAAAAACTCTGTATATTTATTATGAGGAATTGGCTCCCATAATAATTATGGAGGCGGAGAAGACCCACAGTATGCTGTCTGCAAGCTGGAGACCTAGGAAAGCTGGTGGTATAATTCCAGTCTGAGTCCAAAGGCTTGAGAGCCAGAAGAATACTGATACCCCAGCTCACGTGGACAAGCAGTAAGGGAACAAATACCCCCTTCCTTTGCTTTTTGTTTTATTCAGGCCCTTGATAGACTGGATATTGCCCACTCACATTGGGAAGGATAATTTACTTGCTGAGACCACTGATTCAAATACAAATATCATCTGGAAACACCTTCACAGACACAACCAGAAATAATATTTAATTTAGACATCCTGGTGGCCCAACTAAGTTGACACATTAAAATTTACAATCACAAGAATCATTTACTATACAAAACAGTATATTATAAAACAAAAATCAAAATATCTTATTGCATTTTATGTTGTCAAAGACAAAATTAAAGAGACACTTTTCAGTCTATCGTAATAGGGAAAGTATTCCAGATCTGTAGAGTAGAGTGTTGTGATAGGGGGATTTAGAGTTGCGATTGTTTTATAATCAGGGGAAGTCACCGTCAGTTAGCTGAATAGGAAATGCTTATCTCTGTGTCTAGCTCTTTTCAGAGAGACAAACAGTTCTCATCGCAGCTAGTCATTCTTTTTTTTTTTTCCTTTATTATCCTATAATATATTGTTTCAGGGGTCTTACACAATACACAGCACTCACCACAACACATACCCTCCCCAATGTCCATCACCCAGCCACCCCAACCCTCCCACCCCCCTCCACTCTGGCCACCCTCAGTTTGTTTCCTGAGATTAAGAGTCTCTTATGGTTTGTCTCCCTCTCTGGTTTCATCTTGTTTCATTTTTTCCTCTTTTCCACTAAGATCCTCTGCTTTTTTCTCAAATTCCACATATCAGTGAGATCATATGATAACTATCTTTCTCTGACTGATTTATTTCGCTTAGCATAATACCCTCTCGTTCCATCCACTGGCAAGATTTCATTTTTTTTTGATGGCTGCATAATATTCCACTGCATATATATACCACATCTTCTTTATCCATTCATCTGTTGATGGACATCTGGGCTCCTTCCATAGTTTGGCTATTCTGGACATTGCTGCTATAAACATCAGGGTGCACGTACCCCTTTGGATCACTACATTTGTATCTTTGGGGTAAATACCCAGGAGCGCAATTGCTGGATCATAGGGTAGCTCTATTTTCAACTTTTTGAGGAATCTCCATACTGTTTTCCAGAGTGGCTGTACCAGCTTGCATTCCCACCAACAGTGTACGAGGGTTCCCCTTCCTCCACATCCGCCAACATCTGTCGTTTCCTGACTTGTTAATTTTAGCCATTCTGACTGGTGTGAGGTGGTATCTTTGTGGTTTTGATTTGTATTTCCCTGATGCCGAGTGATGTTAAACACCTTTTCATGTGTCTATTGGCCATGTGGATGTCTTCTTTGCAGAAATGTCTGTTCATGTCTTCTGCCCATTTCTTGATTGGGTTATTTGTTCCTTGGGTGTTGAGTTTGATAAGTTCTTTATAGATTTTTGGCTACTAGCCCTTTATCTGATATGTCATTTGCAAATATCTTCTTCCATTCTGTCGGTTGTCTTTTGGTTTTGTTGACTGTTTCCTTTGCTGTGCAACAGCTAGTCATTCTTTAGACAAAGAATAAGAATCCAGAGGGTCCATGTTTAGTATTTATTATTTATATTTCAGGAACTTGTCTCCAGGTCTTATGGGAGTCAATAAAAGAGTAGACAGTGAGTCTTACCTAAGTCTTATGGAGAAATGTGGTTCTTTATGGTAAATTGTTTCCTGGAACACAAAATGCTGGGAAGGGAAGATTTTCAAAAACAAACATGTAGGGGAGTTTCTTATATGTAACTGTTTTCTGGGAAAATAGGGCTCAGGTAAAGTTTACCATTATTAATTTTTTACATGTGAACTCTAAATCCTTAAAATAAATTTATTTTCATCACTACTTCCCAGGTGCTGCTTATTTTACAAAACTGAGTCACAACTTGAATTTTGGAAATTTTTGAGTAAAGAGATGTTAATAAAGAAGTTAATTTGATGGGAACACGTTTAGTTTTATCTAGACTTTGCAGGAATATGAGGCCATCTGCTTTATGTTTATGTTTACGTTAGTAAATTTGTCATTTTATGTCTTTCATTTGCTTTATTTATATAGCTAAAATTCAGAGTTTTACTAATCATGATGAGAATATACTGCCACCAAATAGAATCAGTTCCTTGGTTGAAATGGAACAGTAGCTTGCTTAGGGAATAATTTTTATAGTGCTTGTTTAAATTTGACCAGTTTCCATGATATTGATTACATATAAATCAAATGTTTCAGAGTATCATTGTTTTAACACTTTTCTTAGAAGCTTGACAAGAAATCTCCTATATTAGTTCGGCAAAATTACACCCATGCTTATATTCTTCAAACAATGAACCTCCCCATCCTGCGTTGATGAACATCCTTCTGTTTCAGGGGAAATTTCAAATAAAAACTCCACTTGAGTTTTTTGTTTTGTTTAGTTTTGCTTTCAGTAACTGCTTGTCCAACCCTGGGCTTGTTGCCAAGCAATAATATGATTGTTTTACAGTCAGTGGGAAGTAATTCAGTGGCACTTTCCCATTTGTAATGCCTCTCAATGAGAAAGGAGGTTGTTAGGCAACAGATGACGTAGGGTAGGAGCAGGAAAAAGACTTTAGAGTTAAGACTTCACACCAAATACCATTCCAAATTCTACGTTGAGTCAATGTTTTAACTTTTATGTTGAAATAATTTTAGATTCAAATAAAGTTGCAAGAATAGTACAGAGTTCCTGTGTACCTTTCAGCGAGGTTCCCCTAATGATAGCATCTTAGAAAACCATAGTGCTATTATCAAAATCAGGAAATTGAAACTGGTACAGAATTATAAACTAAACTACAGACTTTATTAAGATTTCACCAGCTTTTACATGTACTTCTTTTTTTCTTTTTACATTTTGCTGTTGTTGTATAATTCTATAAAAATTTTATCACATGTATAGATTTGTATAAATTCCACTAAAATCAGGATAGAAAACTGTTCTGGCCCTCTAAAGAATATTTTTCAATCTAAAATTTTGTTTTTTTCTTTATATCTTTTATTTCTTTGCCAAAATTTCTGTTTTTATTTGATTCCAGAGCATTCCTAACTTCTTGTCATAGTTTTGTATTTTATGGTATACCTATTTAAAATCGTCAGATAATTACAACATTTGATATATCTTGTATTTGCTGTCTGTTGATTTTCTTTTCTCAATTCAAATTGATGTTTCTGATTGTCAACATGGTGAATAATTTTGGAATACATTCTGGAAATTTTAAGTCATATTATAAGACTATTTCTATTTATATCTTCTATTTCAGTATGTAATCTATATGCTCAAGTTCGGGATGCATGTCCTGGCCCACTTTTGTTGCTGTAGTTTAAATACTAATTGAGATTTCAAAACCTTGCAGTGCTATTCTGGTCTACTCTGTTTATGTGCTTTTCAATGAGTGACCAATTTGAAACCTTGGTAATATTCTGCACCATACATTGGTTTTCAAATATTTTGCTTTGTGATTCTAATTGGTTTCATGCATAGGTCACCCTGAAATCTGCCCAGAATTTCATACACAGATTCCCTTTCTGCAGCTCCCTTCCTCTCTCTATGCACGACTTCCACTTTCTAGTTGGGCGTAAGTCAGGTGTTTCATCTTTGCAGTCATTCATTGAGAGCAAGCTTGGGATAGTCAACAGGACTCCCATTTCACAATCTCCACAATACATCGCAGAAAGATGAAAGGGTGCTATTTCTTTGCCAATGTTCACTTAAGATTGGGATTATCCACATAGTTTAATTCTAGTTTCTGTAGCCACAATGCTCAGTGTGTGTGTTGGGGGGGAATGCACCTTTGCTCATGTTAGTGCAGTCTGAGGATGGTTGTTAGGGCTCTGACACATAGTCTCCACAATGCATGGCAGGAAGAGGTAGGGATGCTGCCTACTTAGTGTAGGACAGGGATGGAAGACAGCATTTCTTTTTTTAATTTTTATTATTTTTTTTATTTATTATGTTATGTTAATCACCATACATTGTATCATTAGTTTTTGATGTAGTGTTCCATGATTCATTGTCTGTGTATAATACCCAGTGCTCCACGCAGTACGTGCCCTCTTTAATACCCATCACCAGGCTAACCCATCCCCTCACCCCCCTCCCCTCTAAAACCCTCAGTTTGTTTCTCAGAGTCCACAGTCTCTCATGGTTCGTCTCCCCCTCCGATTTCCCCCCCTTCATTCTATCCACAGTCTTTATGGCACCCTGTGGAGAAACAGTGAGGCACAGCACAGCTTTTATCTTATTATTCCAGACCTGGAGGGGAGTCAAAAGAATTATGTCTTACAGGGTCACCCTTTTCCCAGTCTTTGTGTAAAGACGCTATGCTTTCTTGGGGCTTTAAAGAAAATCTGTTTGCATTGGCATTTCTAGTTTATGGGTTTCTCTGTTAACCAGCCTAGGATATACAGGAGGCAACACAAACAAAAAACAGAGAATTCACTTCAGGACATTCCTCAAGTCATAAAATTCCTAGTTTGCCTTCTTTTCTTTGCTTTTCAATTGCTCTGATATTTATTTATTTTGTCCAGGATTTTTAGTTATAATTAGTAGGAAGAATAAAGGAGAATGTACTAACTCTTTCTCTAGGATGGAAAGACCAATGGTTAGTCAATTTCAAGGCCAGATATTCAGTCTAGCCTCATTTTTTTGTTTTTCAGCATTTGCTAAATATATTCTGAGTGCTATTAACTTTCCTCAAGAGTTATAAAGGAGGTAGAAGACTTCGTCCCAGATCTCAAGTCTATTACAATCAAACTCAGTCAAAATACATGAAAACTTTCTGTTTGCCAGAGACATTTCTGAGCTAGAGATAAATATCATAGTCTAGTTGGGGAACAGACATTCAAACACATGATCCCATTACAAATGGATAAATAATATATTATGAAATGTTTTAAAAGCTTACTGAAACAATGAATATTTCTCTTTTCATATATGTACATTAAGGCTACCTTGTGATAATTGAGTTGGTTTCTGGAAGTTAGGCAGGAAATTGATAGACTATTTGGGAAATGAGACAAAGAGCAAAAAAATATATTTTCATACAAAAAATCTCCAAATTCACATGACCAGTGAGATATAATTGTTAGATGTGGGAAAAGGAAAAGGATAAGGAATAGGAGAAATGGGAGAAAATGTATTGTGATTTGGTTGTGTGGAACAGTATTTTAGCTGTCAAGATCAGTCACAGAGGAAGGTGACCCAAATAAATTCAAGCCATGAGAGAAAGGTGGGGGAAAGTCACATGATTTTCTTACTGTGGGATAGTCATGTGCTCTTATTTTGAGAATGGTTATAAGCAAGGAGCTCATTATTAGTCATTTCAATTTTATAGGTGTCTTAGTTCAGACTGTTGTAACAAAGTACCATAGACTGAGTAGTTTATAAACAACAGAAATTTATTTCTCACAGTTTCTGGGTCCTGAAAGTCCATTGAGAAGGGGGTGCCAACGTGGTTAGTTCTGGTGAGCTCCCTCTGCTGAGTTGCAGACTGTAGACTTCTCACTATATACTCACATGGGTGGAAAAAGTGTTAAAATGCTCTCTGGGGTCTCTTTTGTAAGGGCACTATTCCCACTCATAAGGGCTCCACCCTCATGACCTAATCTCCCAAAGTGCCACCTCCTATCATCACACAGGAAGTCAGGATTTCAATACATGAATTTTTTTGGGGGGGGGAGGGTGTAGACACAATATTTAGTCTGTTGCAATATGAAAGGGAAATACAGAGCTGCTAAAATTAAATATCAGTATAGTACCCATATAATGCAATGCTCACTAGTATAAATGAATAAGGAAAAAGAAAAGAAAGTTAAAGAAAGCCATAGCACTTAATTAATGTTAAAATCACTCTAAGAGAATGACTCTGAGGTGACATGAGCATTTTTTAAAAGACCAAAGAGAGGAAATATGATAATAATAATTCTTGATGAAATGTTTTGTTTTTTAAAATTAAAAATGAGACAATATTTATTTAATTTCTAAGTGACTTAGCAACTATTTCCCTTTAAAAAGGAATTATAATTTATTTTTGAAAATGTCATGCCAATTTTAGACTCTAATCATATTTGATATTAGATCAATTATAACAGAAGACCCAAATCAACTTTTAAGAATTGCTTTCATACTACATTGACTTATATAATAAAATTAATTTTGAAATAGTTGAGTTATCTGATTTTAAATAAACCAAGGTATTAAGATTAAAGATGTGGAAAATTAAATTGCTCCATAGTGTGATGAAATGACTTACAATCTCTTCAGTATGTAATAGCAATCAAATTAGTCCACTGAAATCATGTATTAGTTTCTTAGTATTTCACTAACTGATGGCATATTATGAACACTGCTACTCCAAAGGAGGGAAGACTGACTATAGTCAAACATAATTGTTTTACTTCCACTTGCCACCTAAAATGTTAGGAGAAAGACAGTGGGTCTTGGAAGAGAGAGGGCTTCTCTTGGAGTTTTGTAGAGACATCTGCTGATGCTGGAGGGAGACCTATATGGCTCCAGGGGGAAGTAAACCCTTGTTGTTATAATGAGAGTGCATTTAGCTATAAGCAACAGCAGACCAGACTGCAGACTTGTAGGGGCTTAAATGCTTAGGAGATTATTCATTTTACATAAAATCTCTACAGATAAATCAGCTAGGGGTGGCACACTGCTCAAGGAGAGCTCAAGGGGATCATCTAGGGGTGGGCTCAATCTCCTATCTTCCTGCTCTACCATATTTAGCATGTTCCTGCCATCCTCTTGGTCTGAAAATGACTATTGTGTCTTTAATCACTGTATCCATTGTAAGAGAGAAGAGACTATGAATTCTATGAATTGCTTGTTTTTGAATAGAACCAAAGCACAGAATACCACCGGAGATAGAGAGGATATCGTCGCGTGGTTGATGCAGCCTCGTGGTTGATGCAGCGTAAACTGATCATAAGAACAGCTGAGTTAAATAAACGTAGTGCCCTTGAATATTCAGGCAGTTTGCATTACAAGAAAATACTAAACTGACGCATCTTCATGGCTTTATCTCCATGGGCCTATCTTCTGGTACAACAACTATTTAAACTAATCTCTTTACCTTTAGTCTCTTATTTCTGTTGACTTACTACTCAGACATATCCTCTCTTCTTGTGGTTTTAGTTTCTGATTGTAGTTCACTCTGAGATTTTCTTTCTGTCTAGCTACGAGAGTTTGATTTCTTGTATCTCTCAGCTTTTGTAGTATTTTGTCTCTTTGTCTCTTTGTATTTGTTGCCTTAAACCTTTCTGGGTGGTTTTTTTAATTAAGTTGCAATTATGGCCACTAGTAGCTCCAAGGTTCACATCTTTTCAGCTTCACCAGTGGAAACGACACAACTCTTATTTTTTATTTGAAATATCCTAGAGAAAGACTGTTGACATTGTCTAGTTCACATGCTCACCTGAGAAAACATGAGTAGTGAGATTAATTCCACTGTGAAATGTGTGTGAGCGAATGTTCACCATTTTCCTAAAAAAAGAATAGGGGATTTCTTTTTCTTTTTTTTAAAGATTTTTTTATTTATTTTTGGGGGGAAGGGCAGAAGGAAAGGGAGAGAATCTTAAGAAGGCTCCATGCCCAGCATGGAGCCCAATGCAGGGCTCGATCTCACAACCCTGAGATCATGACCTGAACTGAAATCAAGTGTCAGATGCTTAATGGACTGAGCCACCCAGGAACCCCAGAGTAGGGGATTTCTTAGCAGACTAGGGAAAAAGTGCTGATAGGATGAAAAAAAGAGATACATATTATTCTACTATATAAGGTTCTATTTATTTACTTTTCTAAGCTTAAAAATGTTATGCAATAAATTTTTTTTAAAGATTTATTTATTTATTTAGAGAGAGTGTGTGTGCACGCATGAGTGGGGGGAAAGGCAGAGGGAGAGGGGAGAGAACCTCAAGTAGACTCTGCTCTGAGCACAGAGCCTGGCACGGGGCTCAATCTCATGACCCCAAGATCATGGCCCAAGGAGAAACCAAAAGTCAGACACTTAACCAATTGAGCCACCCAGGCACCCCTACACAATAACTTTTTGTGGTATGGCTTTACATTCTTTTAAGCAGCTCATAAATTATTTCAAATTTCAAAAGATAATCCTCTCTTCCCCCTTTTTTATAGTTTTTATTTAAATTCCAGTTAGTTAACACAGTGTAATATTAATTTCAGGTGTAGAATTTAGTGATTCAACACTTACATACAATACCCAGTGCTCATTACCACAAGGGCACTCCTTAACTCCCATCACCCACTCAACCCATCTCCCCACCTACCTCCTGTCTGGTAACCATCAGTTTGTTCTCCTTAGGTAAAAGCCTATTTCTTGGTTTGCCTTTCTCTTTTTTTTTCTCCCATGATCATTTGTTTGTTTTGTTTTTTAAATTCCACATATGAGTAAAGTCATATAGTATTTGTCTTTCTCTGACTGACTTAGAGAAATCCTCTCTTTTCTTAAATCAGATTGCAGGTTGTTAACTACAAAGAATACAGCTGTGTTAAAAGATGATAAGAGGAACACATTTAATCTTACCTAGGGTGAACAGAAGTATCAAGCAGTGTGAGTATGTATTTTCCCAGGTCCTGTTCTTCTAAAGTGGACCCCAACAGTTCTAAAGAGAAAAAGAGAAAAAATATTTAACATATTTTACACTTACTAAAATTGTAAGGTAAAATACTACCTTTTGTCTGATAATACTGAACCTGACTCTACCCAGAGTTATAGTTCCATTTTGACATTCACATTTAGGACTGTGACTATGATTTAGCAAAACATATTCCCATTTAGATTCAGTTCAATTTCATTATCTCTGAGAATAGAGTGTTACTGCAGTTGACTGAGCAGGTGATATTCGGTGGTTTTCATTCTAGGTGGGCAGTAAAAATAAATGCAGTGATTTGCTGTTGAAAGTGTAAATGAAAGGTATTACCAGATGCAGAAGAGCAGTAACACCTTTCATTTGAAAGCAATAGGACCTTAACATTTGCGTAAAACAATTGTTAACAAAGCACTTCCACATCTATTATAACACTTAATTCTTTGTGTGTCAGTAAGGTATAAAATATTTTTTTCATTTTAAAAAGAAGAAAATTGTTACCAGAGATATTCACAGGACTTGTTCAAGATTCCCAGACCTTAAGTAGAGCCCAGAACCTCAAATCCAGGTGTTTTGATCCCAGTTCAGTTCTATTTTTATATCACAGCCACTCCTTTGAATACAAGAGGAAATATTCTCTGTCAGTTCTATGACAATGACATGAAGGGACTTGAAGTAAAGATGCAATATGTTTATCTTTATGACAAAATCAGAAGATAATTATTCATTTATTCATTCCACTGTGAATTTACTACAAGTTTTATCTCTAGTACCAGAACAATGTGTGATACATATAGCAGGTAAGATAAGAGATATATATGATTAATGAATGAACAAATAAGTGAATGAATGCTAAGTCAAGCAAGCATCATGTTCCCCTCATGACATGGTGACATGTTAAAGACCCTGCTTTCTAAAGCTTTTCTTTTTTTTTAAGATTTTGTTTATTTATTTGACAGAGAGAGACAGCAAGAGAGGGAACACAAGCAGAGGGAGTTGGAGAGGGAGAAGCAGGCTCCCCACGGAGCAAGGAGCCTGATGTGGGACTCGATCCCAGGACCCTGGGATCATGACCTGAGCTGAAGGCAGTCGCTTAACCAACTGAGCCACCCAGGCACCCGACCCTGCTTTCAAAAAACTAATTAATAGGAGATACATATATATCAGTAAGAAAATGCCATATGAAGTGAAAGATGAGAGGTAAAAAATAAACAAGATGTCTTGAGAGCATATAAGTAGTGGATAAGTTGAGCAAATCTTCACTGAGCAGGTAATATTTGAGGTTGACCCTGAAGGACTAATCAGATCTTCCCTCACGGAGAGGGGGAGCATCATGCTCAAACATGAAGGTGAGAGAATAAGAGTAGTCCCCTGTGAGGAGATAGTTCAAGTAGCATGGGTGAGGGGAGCTTGGTTCAGTAAGTGGTGACTGTAGAATGTTCTTGGCACCGTGTGAAGGACATTGTTTTGCATTACATGGTGATAAATAAATTTGTATTTTAGAACCTTAACCCTGGTCGGAGCAGGTACGATAGATTGAAGTAAGGAGACCTGCTAGTTAGACATTTTGTTTGGTGTCTGGCTTGTATGTAGAGAATGAATTTCTGAACCAGAGCAAAGAGGGTGAAGGGGAGGAGACAGATTCTAGAGATGTCTAGACCCAGCTTTGTGAGGCTTGAGGCTTGAATTGAGAGGTCTCTCTAAGAAAATGGACAAATACAAAATTATATATGAAAGCCAACATTTATTTATAAGGAGAAAAGAAACACGATAGATGACTAACTTTGAAAGGCTGACAAATATTACAAATTTTATAAAGTCCTGAAAAATAACCAGATATTTCTATGAATTACTTTCCTGAGACAGCTCTAATGTAGATATATAATACATATATTATATATCTGTGATATAATAGATATATAAACTTTTGGATGCATATTCTTTAATATCTTCATATGACAGTAATTTTGTAATAGTATTTTCTGTGGAAAGATTTGGAGGAAATTAAGAATTTTTCTGTTAACAGATGAATGACTTTTTAAATTGATAGTCTGGATGCAAAACAATTGTGGCTTTACACACAGTTATATCTGCTGCTGACAGTTCTGCTGCAGATTGTGCCCTCAAAACACAGGAATTCTGATAAATTTTATTTCAAGCATTTTTTTTTAATCAAAAAAAGGAAGAAAAAATATGGCAGGTTTATAATAATTGTGCATGCTGCCTTATGAATCATAGTTCTACCCATAAATAACTTTTGTTTTGATTAGGCATTTATGGGAACCAAATATTCTTTTAAAATTATGTTTGAAAATTAGAACAATTTCCCATATATTAGCTCTGGTCCTGCACATGTTCAGCCGTACTGGCCTCCATTCTCACAGCTGTAGTGGCCCATGCCAGAGGCCATCTTCACACAGTGATACATTTATGGCTTTTCCCCTTACTGCTGTGCTGTTGGGTGTGTCAGCACAGTGGGTGGAAGGAGCACTTCTGGAAGCCATTCCTACAGCAGGAATGTGAGCAATTATGTAACCATTCATAGAAGTGACTATAAACCACATTGATATATTCCAATAACACAAAACTGAAGTACTGCCAACTGAATTGCCTCTTAGCTGGATTCTAAGCATGCTTTGTGGTTACCCTGGCACTACTCCACACGAAGGGAAGTGTGATCAGGGAAAATCACTGTGGAGGCAGCCATCTTAACTGATGGTGATGATTACTTTTGGAAAAATTAAAACATATGAATAATGAGCACATTGCTAGAGACCATCTCAGAGTGTTGGAAGGAGTCCATGCATGCAAGAGGCCCCAAAGTTTATACTACATTTATGATGAACCTGCCTCAGGAGGACAGAACCCACCTTGGGAAACTGGTTGGATATGAGGGATGAGACAAATAGGAATCATGGAAGGCCGACAGATTTTTCTAGCTTGTAATTCTGGTTGGATGATAATATGATAAACAACAAAAATCAATCAAACAACAAAATCAACCAATTTTCCAGATTTGATGGTCCCTCATCCTGGTAATACTTCCCTAAGAGTAAAAATCTCATTTAGCACTAAAAGTCCCTCATCCTAGAGATACTATCCCAGGATGTAAAAAATCTCATTTTTCAGGTGAGGAAGTTAGGGAGAAAATACCAAACTGAAAAGCCAACCCAAAAAATAGGGACTGAAAGGAAAAAAGCCGTGTTTTTAGTGTTAAATGAAGACAGCATAGACTACCTGCCCTTCAGAGTTGTTGCAGTTGTACCTCTGGCCACTGATGTTAGCAGATATGAATTGCATTTTACAATAATGGCTCATCCTTTGTTGGATCATTCCAAGTGATGCAATTTCAGGGTGAAACTTCAGTGCGTTGTCATTGCAAGTATTACCAATCTGTCTTTGACTTGCCCATGGATTAATTGTTGTGCTTTGTATTGAGATACTGTTTGTGGAAATAAATGAAGATTGCCCAGATGAGAACATACAGAGTCTGTTTATTCAGAGCTTGTTATAGCATGAGAATCAGCCACCATCACTTGCATTTGGCAGAAACTCAAAAGGCAGAAGTACTGAAAAGCTTTCTAGTGGATAAAGGGAAAGGCTTCAGGTACGCCCTGATTAGAGGTTATTGACACAAGAAAGCTGGAAGTGGGTTAAATATCAGCATAACATCCTACGTAATTGGTTTGGGAAGCGTATTTCGTTTTCTCTGTGGAAGCAAGGGCAAAAATTAGAGGAGCTGATAGTTATTGACCAAATCCTGACCATTCTGGGCTGATTGCTGCAGAGATGTGGATTGGTTCCATGGGCTGATTGTTGCTAAAGATGTGGGTCATTGTTCTATTGTCATGTATGGTTTGGCCCTTGTCCATTTGTATATTCAGTCTTTCATACTAGTTTGATTTTAATATTGTGAATATTATGGCTATGTTTTCCAAGAATTTCCAAGAATTCAAATAATGAATATAAGAACAATTATAAAACTAATACCAGATATCGCCAAAAAATACTATTACCCAGATATCACCAAAAATGAAGGCTCAACAACTTTGTTATCTTAATGGCAGGACATATATAAACATATTAGGAAGACAAATGATCAAAACAAATTATTTGGCAAAATATGCAGAAAATAATTTGGGATTGGGCATAGTGGAGAAGGGGATGGTAACACACACTTATAGACTGAATCTCACAATTGTTTCCTTAAAATGTTTGATGATCTTTGAAGAGTCTCTAAGGTGCCGAGAAAGGATGAACTGACTACACTTGAGTTTCTCAAGGTTACATGTAGGTTGTTACAAAAACTTACACAAAGAAAATGACCCATTTTTAGAAGTAAGACTGCTTCAGGATGCAAGAAGATGTCACCAGAAAAAAAGGCAGTGAAGTTAAATATGACTTTTCCAATTTTTTTACTGAAACTGCAACTTACTTGGAATTTAACTTTGATTTAACAAATTCAAATTACGTCTGTGCTGTAAAATGATTTCCCTGAGATAGAGTTATCTTATGATAACATCCAACGTACTTTGAAATGTTTAAAATGATGACATTTTAGACAGGGAAAGTCTATATGATAAACTTACAGATGTAAAGAACCTGACTGACATCCAGCTGTCCTACCAAAACAAGCCTGTACATACAAAGAGGAACATTTTGGGAGAGATGGAAACTAATCCCTACAAGTCCAAAAACCTGCCGTTGCTAGTAAGTAAAATCCTAAATAATCCATGTTCAAACACTTTCACAGAGAGGATATTTACATTAATGTCATCACATTTGACTGACACCAGAAATCAGTGTAATGTGGGTTTGATAAAAGCAAAGCTGCTTGTCAAAGAGAATTTTAGTTTGTCTGTATTCAGGTTTACTATTACATAAAAGAACAGGTATATGTCCTAAATCCTGAAGGCAGTTCAGAGAAGTATTATTTGAAAAGGGAACAGAAAAATACTCTACTTTCTTACAGGACAGAAAGATTCATGACAAAGTTATTTTTTAATTAAATGTAGGTGATGATGCCTGTTTAATTAGACCGTATTTATTTTCTTCTTTAAAAATGTCTTACATTTCAGGGGCACCTGGGTGGCTCAGTTGTTAAGCATCTGCCTTTGGCTCGGGTCATGATCCCAGGGTCCTGTGATCGAGCCCCGCATGGAGCCCCGCATCAGGCCCCACATCGGGCTCCCTGCTCGGGGGGAGGCCTGCTTCTCCCTCTCCCACTCCCCCTGCTTGTGTTCCTGCTCTCACTATCTCTCTCTCTCTGTCAAATAAATAAATAAAATCTTTAAAAAAAAAAAGTCTTACATTTCAGTCTCTTAAGAACACATAAAAATATAGCCTTCAAAATTTAAATATCCAATAAAAGGTTTAAAGAGGGGTAAAAATAAATTGCTATGTAAGAGGACAGGGAGAAAATGATAAACTATAAACATATTGTTATATTTTTCTTCATACATATTTTATTTAAATATTTAATTAGTCTTAATTACTTTATTAATTTGTTATTTACTTCCAATTGCAATTGTCAACTAGTTTTATTACTGTTTTGTTTAAATTATAGCATTTATATGATAGAACAGTAAGTAATAAGTAAAAATCTATCAGTTTGTTTTGATTCATAAATAATTCTTCTAGAACTGAAAATTCATAGAAGTCTATGTAAAAATTTTTGATAATACCACTTGGAAAAATGAGCTGATTATATTTAAAGAATCCTGGATTTCTATGCTTTTGAATCCATAATTCTGATTAGTATATTTATAAGTACAAAGATCAGAGTATATATAGCCTCATTAAAATGATATAAACCATTATAGTATATATGAAAATAAATTTTTGATTTTCCTTAGAACATGCTGAATGTTATTTTGTCTTTCTATTATGTCCTAATTTTTGAACTTCCAGTTTTTATTTTCATACAATAGAGAGCATTACTTTTACTCTGAGAATGTTTTAATATCTCAATGTTTTAGCTTAAGATAATATTTTTCTTTGCAGTCAATGTTCTAAGGCTAATAATCTACATTCTGTGTGTGATTTTTGATTAAATCATTTGTGTCATCTATTTTATGATTATCTCTGATATACTTACTTCTAGGTCTATTTCCAAGTAACTAAAGAAAAAAAGCTGTAAGACAGCATTGTTGAATGTCCCCTCACATGCAAAATGACTGTATTTCCACACTGTAAATATCGAATAGGTTTTCAGAGCCCCCAAATTAACAAATTTTAAATAAAAGTTATATTTCAGGGGCACCTGGGTGGCTCAGTCCTTAAGCGTCTGCCTTCGGCTCAGGTCATGATCCCAGAGTCCTGGGATCGAGCCCCGCGTCGGGCTCCCTGCTCCGCGGGAAGCCTGCTTCTCCCTCTCCCACTCCCCCTGCTTGTGTTCCCTCTCTTGCTGTGTCTCTCTCTGTCAAATAAATAAATAAAATCTTAAAAAAAAAGTTATATTTCAATATTACATAATTTATTTTATCTCCCTTAAACATATATACTGAGTTTCTTAAAGAGCTATATTCATAACAATTAATTGAAAGGAAACTATGAATTAAATGCTTCATCAAATGTTAACAATTTTATCATTTGACAATCGAATATTAATGGTTTCAAATGAAAAACAATCATCAAGTTTATTCTAAAAAATACAGAAGCTAAATAATTCCAAGAAATGTTCTGATGACACTTTTTTTTTTTTTTAAGATTTTATTTATTCATTTGAGACACAGAGATACAGAGAGAGAGAGCGCACAAGCAGGGGGAGAGGCAGAGGGAGAGGAAGAAACAGGCTTCCCTCTGAGCAGGGAGCCCGATACGGGGCTGGATCCCAGGACCCTGGGATCATGACCTGAGCCTAAGGCAGACGCTTAACCGTCTGAGCCACCCAGGCGCCCCTCTGATGACATTTTTGATTGAGATTTTGCTCCTAGCTAAATTGAGATGCAAGTAAAATTATTCTTCGTTACTTTTCTCTCCACCGTCTCAGAGATTTCAAATACCCATTTGCCCTTCAGCAGAGCACAACGGGAGGGAAGCGGCAGGAAGGAATGGAGGGAACAGAATGACGCCTGTAATCAGGTCTGGCTTTCCCACACAGGTCAGTGCCTGACCAGAGGATCGTAGCCAAGTCATTCTTTGAGCTTGAATGATCTTACCTACAAAATTCTTAGTCCATACAATTTTTGAGAGTAGTAACTGAGATTATACTTGGGAAAATGTCTGACGTGAAGTCTGGCGACAAAATGACATTTAATGCACGTTCATTTTTCATTCTTTCAGTTATTTATTCATTATTCATGATACATTTCTGTTTGTTTAAGTCCCTAGAGCCAAGTCTCAATCCCAGGTAAGCTTTTTTTTCATTCCTTCTTTTCTCCAGCATCACTTAAGTATTTAGCTTGCATGCAGTTATTTCACTCCTTTTGGCTGTTCGATAGAAAGGGGAGCACCTTCTAAAATACCCTAATTCTTACTTCTCTGAAACACATAAATTATTACTAGGTAATTGGAAACTAATGATAATCATTGATATTCCTGGACTTTTCTTAATAGTGAATTGGGCCTAGGATCTCTCTATGCTCCCTCCCTCAATGTTATTTGAGAATGTTTTTTTTTATTTTTTTTTTAAGATTTTATTTATTTGACAGAGAGAGAGACAGCGAGAGAGGGAACACAAGCAGGGGGAGTGGGAGAGGGAGAAGCAGGCTTCCCACTGAGGAGGGAGCCCGATGCGGGGCTCGATCCCAGGACCCTGGGATCATGACCTGAGCCGAAGGCAGACACTTAACCACTGAGCCACCCAGGCGCCCCTAGAATGTTTTAGTTCTTTTCATGTTGTCAATCAGTTTAACACAATCTTATGTTGATAACTGATAAAACTGATCATCCTTCAGTCCAAAAGAGGATTTCATGAAAGTTATGCCAAGATTTATGGGATCTTCATTCTTCTCCAGAATGTGCTTAGATTTCTATTGTGATATTTATCCTTTTTCCCTTCCCAACCATTTCCACCACCTCATTCTTTTCTTTCTTTCTTTCTTTCTTTTTTTTTTGGCTCTGGAATTGATGAATTTCTACCTTGTAGATTCCTCAAAACTCTTAGATCCTGCCTTTGCCAGTCTCTGGATGAAGAATGAAGTCTCTGTCTTAGCTCTTCAAATTTCCCCCCACCTATATGTCTTCTACTTTGCCCTCTGAAAGCCTTCATGGCTTTAGTTCTGGAAGCTCTCTCCTCTCTTCTGAACTATTTTACTCTCATGTGCGGTTTTTCCATTTCTAATCAATGTTAAGCTCAAGGTTAGGGCCATGCTATCCATGAAGCTGTGTGCCTTTATATTTTAGCAGAAACTAGTCTTACTAGCTGTCAGTGTGCTCTGATGACAGACCTATTTGTCTTTTCTATTACAAACCATTTTCTCCTGAAATAGAAAATATCCACATCTTGTTTTTAAAGTTCATGCCCTCTCAAATCATTCACTCTTTCTTCGACAAACATTTTTGAGCTCCTTCTTTTTTCAGATCCTGGATTTGGTGATCTGGTCTTAACATGAAAACAAAACAAAACAAAATATAGTCCCTAATCACAAGGTTTCTCATTCCAATTAATTTGTATTCTATATGATAAATAGCATTCTAGAAGCAATCATAGGATGCCATGTTTAGAAGAAATGAACCCAAAAAGCTTCAGGGGATACCTGAATGGAGTCGATTTAGTTTGGTGAAGTGGTAAAAGGATACATGGAAGGGTGAGAGGCCGTGCTTCTTAAAAGGGTTTGTAAATCATTCAGTGAGCTGAAGGGAAAAGTACATTCGAAAAATATTAGTCAATATCAAAATGCAATGTTTATAGGAGCTAAATATGGAGGACTGAAGGCAATAATGTCCATTGAAAGAATTTACTTGAAGAATTACTATACATATTTTTGCTTTTGTATTTATTTTACTTAATTCATCTTTGCCAAAAATCATATCCTCTGTCTCATTCCTCTTCCAAAATCTGATAACCTAATCTACACCACATTAGTATTGACTGGAAATGGCTAATGTGTTATCTCTCCAAGTACCAATTACTGCATAGTTGTATCTCCTGGAAATGCTCATGTTTTAGCACATTCACAAAAGGTACATCTAAGGGTAAAATTTTAGCCACTTAGGTAGGTCTGTATGAGACATTGTTTTAAGCATTAGGTTTTTTCCAGCACTGGAAATAATTTCTGCTTCCTATTTCTGTCAGTTTCATGCCTAAAAACATAACATATACTTGAAGGTTGCATCCAATTTGTAACAAGATTTATTCATCCCACCCTTATAGACAGACTTTAATGATGAGTTGTGAAACTCAGAAGGTCCATATTACATGTAGATTTAATAAAATGTTATGATTTTTAGTTAACTTTGTGTATATTTGCTAGTTTGTATCTTCTAAAGATTTGGCCCCTTTCATCTAAGTTATCGAATTTGTAGTCATAGAATTATTTGTAGTACTTCTTAACTATGCTTTTAATGTCTATGTACTTGGCACTCATAACCATTCTTTGTTATCTGATATTGTAATTTGTGTCTTCTTTCCTTTTTTTTTATTAGCCTGACTAGAAATTTGTCAATTTTATCTTTTCAAAGAAAGTTTTTAGATTCATTAATTTTCTCTATTCTTTTGTTCTTTATATAGTGGTATGTAATGGTTCTTTGACACTAAAAAGACTAATACACAAGAATTTGAGGGTGTGAGTCAAATGTTTCATGCTCTCAAATGAACTATGCAATAAGGATCATGTACACAAACACACATGAGAATGCATGGGAGTAGAGTTGCAATGCATGCACTTAACTTACTGTAGATTATAATACTTTGTCTTTTTTAATTCACATTCAATTTTTAATTTGTTCTTTTATTCTTTCATCCTGCAATTATTTATGGAAAATTGACTATGGCCCTGGCAACTTACTATGGTCTGGGAATGTGCAGCAAACAAGTAGCCAATCCATGAACACATGGAGCTTAAATTATAGTATGAGATATAAACTATAAACTAAAAAGTAAACATCAGATAATAACAAGTGCTATGAGAAAATAAAATGAAGAATGTAAATAGGTAGTGCTGGGGGAGGGCTATTATATATAGACTGGTATTGGGAGGTCTTTTGATAATATTTGAGCTGAAGAAGAAAAATTGAACTATGTAGATTAATCGATAAGAATATTTCAGGAGGAGGAGGAAACAGCAAGTCCATGAAGTGAAAAAAGCCTTGTGATGGGCAGTAAGGAGGGCACGTGCTGTGATGAGCACTGGGTGTTATACACAACCAATGAATCGTTGAACACTGCATCAAAAACTAATGAGCCACTGCCTACCTGGGCCAGACGAAGTGCTCTGAGAGCAGTTTTCTCTGGACGTGTCAGGAATTCCAGGCTCCTGTCACAGAGGAATTCTGACCCCAGAAACTTAGTTCTTTGGAGCCAGGGCCTGACTAATTTGTCCTATGTCACCTTGGGTTAGCTGCACAGAAACAGGAATAAGCAGGGCTCCCTGGAACTGAGGAAGCTCAAAAGATGAAGTCAGCCCGGTCCCCGTGGGCATACAGATACTGGGGGCCTGGTCCCAGGTCTCTCTTACTGTGTCAGCTCTCAGATTCCCACAAGAGTCCCTTAGGGGTTTTAATCCTCCTCAGGGGATGCATTCCTCCTAGCCCGGGTTCTTATTAGGAAGGTGGTGAGGCGGGTGCCCCGACTAAGCCAGGGAGGCAGATGAGGAATTGTAAGAGCAGGCTCACCTTCCAGCCCCGGCCTCTGAGAGACCAAGGCCAGTCCAACAACCACCCCCCTCACTTGTGAAGTGGGAGAAAGGGCTCCTCACAGGTCCCTCACAAAGCTGAAGGCTGCAGCCGATAGCAGAATAAGTTTCTTAACTTCCCCACGTCATAATAAAATCCTCTCAGGCTACGTGTAAAAAAAAAAAAAAATGTTGGCTAACTGAACATAATAAGGAAAAAAAAAAGCCTTGTGTGTTCAAGGAACATCATAGTGGTGGCTCTAAAAAATGTACTAACATTTATGAAGATGAAAGAGGAATAATTATTAAGACATCTAACAGAGTAAATCCATTGAGAAAGCCCAAGCTCTGGGAATTCAGTACCCATTCCGTACTTACTCTAGAAACATGAGAGCTATTTAAGCTCTGGCATCTGCATGATACAGAGGTTGGATATTAAAGTCAAGCTAGTAGGAACCCTACTCTAATCATCTACATAGTTTCCTTCCATTATCCATTATGGATTAAATAGTTATCTTAAAGGTAGGATCATTTGGAAGTTCTGGTACCTGGATAGAGACTTTCACTTGTTTTTTCTTTTACTCTAATAGTTTGGTGATTCTCAAATTTTCATGTGCATACACATTACTATACACAATCATGCACACAAAATTAAGTTAGAAAGACATCGTGTGAGAATACCACTCCCCTAAAAAATCTAAGTTGCCCCTCAAGTTATATGACTTTTCTATCTCTTACTAACTTTCATTGTTCAGAGATGAATTTTGTTAGAACTGACCTTACTTATATAGAATTCACAGTTGAAATTTATGCCAATTACCTCTATTTAACATTCATTCAGCATTTGTGACTATAATACTCTGACTAAATACTATGAAAACATTATTTCAGATCCATTTATATTGATCAGAATATACATTAATTCCAAAACCAATCTAAAGGCGAAGCCTAGAGGTGAACAATAGCTAAGCCTTCAGTTGAGTTTAATAAAATGAAATCCCTGCAAATATGGATATAGTACAATAGCATTTTCTAATACTTTACATCTGTTGTTATGCATAATATGCCCAATAACTGCCTTTTCTTCCCATAAATGAAACCTTCACTTCTGTAGTAATTATTGTAATACTAACTAAAATTTTGACCCAAATTCTTGTTAATCTCCAGATGTATTTTTTTAGCATTATTAGTGTTTGGTTACAATACAGACTTTTAAGAAGCATATGTTTGAGAATTTTTGATTAGTGAAGGAAAAAGTAATCTTGAACTTGGGTTATTTATCAACATACAAAGTAAATACACACATACATATACTTGCATGAAAACATGTAATACTGATCATGTGTGATACACTTCTGCATACACTTGGATTTTTTATATATTGGTATATCTATCACAGTCTCAGTCATAGGTCATGAGGTCAAAGCTCTTCATCATTCAATTGAAGATTTAGTTCAAAATTGGATTCTCAGAGGCCAGAATGATCTATGTCTCAAATTTCTGATTTAGTGTTAATGTGTTATTTTTGTTTTATTTCTTTTAATAAACAGAATAAATACATTTTCTAAAAAAATGTCAAAATGAATAGCATGGCACAACTACTCATTTGCTTATTTTTCTCGAGTGTTTGCGATATAGAGTGTTAGAATTTATTACACAAAGAAGAAATGTTGATTCTGAAGCTATTCCTTCATGTAAATCACCAAAACATAAGAATGCCCAAAATTTATACATTGAGTCTTGTATTGAACAAATATATACCTAGTAATTATTCTAATTTATTTTTAAGTAATAAATCATTATTTTATAAAAACAATTTTTATAGATTAGAATAACATAGACTTTATCTGCATTTCTGTATTTACATTTTTAAAATGCACCTGGTCTTGGAAAGAGTTCAATTTTTGTTTATAGTGTCTTGCATTTCTCCATATAAATTAATAATGATCAGACTGTTGACACTCTTCAAATTCAAAATGAATTTCAGCTATTAATAAATCTTAACAGCTCTATGATGTAATTAAATACTGAGGAGTGTGATTAAGAAGGCTCATGAACCACTTACTTTCTGGGAATCTACGGAAATTTACTATTACATGATGATGAGGTGTTATAGCAATGAAAAAGAAACATTGTATGACGTAATTTTTTTGAATGCATATTACCGAAAATGTAAAGACATTCACTAGGTGTTTGTTTCTTATCATTGGCATTAGTAAAAATAGAATATGTCTAACATTTTTGTAAGTAATATATATTTTATGCTTGTAATTTTTCAGGATCTGAGTTGATCTGAAAGCAGAGTTCTGATTTTTGAGGAACTAGATAAATAACATACCTCAGCATAGTTCTCTGGAATATCAATCATTTCTAAAGCACTCTGGGCAGGACTTGGAAAAAGACAATAAAATATTAACACTCCTAAGAGTTCCTAAAATGCAAGAATTCTGGGTGGCTGATTGAAAAGATACGTGCATTATTTAGATAAAATCAAGCAGATGGCAATATAGATTTTTTTATCTTTTTAATTGGGATTATAAAAATTTTAAAGCCTGACATATTTTAGCCCTGATGGAATATTATCCCAGATTCTATGCTTATAAAAACTATAAAAAGACAGAACTAAGATTATTTTTTTATGAAAAAGTAAAAAAAAAACAAAAAAACACAACCAGTTTTGCCTATACTCAAAGAATATGAGGGTTCTAGTTTGGAAGATTGTGAGAGCAGGATCGCACTATTTTTTAATATACCATTGGGAATAAAAAAATACTTGAAATGGCTGCTGAAAATGACTTCATTTTAAGCAAATTGCATTTTTATGTTCTTGCCAGATGAGTTTGAAAAGAAAATTACATATTTTCAACTAAACACACTAGCATTGCATTTAATTTTTTAAAATATATGTGAGTAAATAAGACCATGTACTGACAAAGTATATGATTATTTTAACTGAACGTCTCTATTTCACTTACTTGTGTTGTTTTAGTCTGTATTAGGGAGAAATGAACACAAAGCTTGGGGAGATCCACTTCTGGAATGCCAGTGTGAGGAGCTTTGCAGAGCAGATCCTCAACAAAACAACCACAATTGGTGAAAATTATTTTTTAAAAAAACCCACCAACCATTTAAAGTATCTAGAAATTGTCCTAAGGACATATAACAACAACAAAAAACATTTATTCAAGAGACTCTACAAAAATTCAGTAAGATTAGTAAGAGTATGTGGCACTTGGGTCCACCACAGACACAAGTATGATCTGTGCCCCCACCAACTCCTGCACTCAGCATGATAGAAGCCCCACTATTATGGAGTGCATGACCAAAAAAAGGAGACTTCCTTTCCCCTAGTTCCCAGTCAAGGACCACAGTATTATATTAGTTTCCTAGGGCTGCTGCAATAAATTATCACAAACTTGGTGGCTTAAAATAACAGAAATTTATTCTCTCAATCTGGAGTCAAATCAAGATGTCAACAAAGTTACATGAACTCCAAATGCTCTAGGAGAGGAATCTATTCCTTGCTTCTTCCACCTGGTGGCTCCAGGTGCTCCCTGACTTGTGGCTACATCTCTTCAATCTCAGTTTCAATGGTCACACTGTTTCCTCCTTAGTGCATCACTTGTATGGATACTTGTTATTGGATTTAAGGCTCATTCAGATAATCTAGATGAATTTTTTACCCAAGATCCTTAATTTAATTACATCTGCAAAGACCCCCTTTCCAATGAAGTAACATTTATAGGGTCTCGGGATAAGGATGTGAAAATACCTTTTGGAGTCACCACTCATCTATTACAGTCCACCCTCTAGGCCTCCCAAATTTACATTTTATTATACAAAATACATCCATTCTATCCCAACATTCCCCAAAGTTTCAACATAATACGGCATTAACTCTAAGTCCAAAATCTCATTTAAATATCATCAGTTCAAAAGTCCCAAATGTCATCCTCTATATCATCAAAATCAAGTATGAGTGACACACTGGATAGGATTCATCCTGGAGCAAAAGTCCTCTCCATCTGTGGACCTAGAAAACAAGCTATCTACTTCTAAGATACAATGATGGGATAGGGATGTGATAACAGTTATAAACATTACTATTCCAAAATGGAGAACATAGAAGGAATAAAGGTGTCACTGGTCCCAAGCAAATCCAAAACCCAGCAGCCAAAGTCTATTAGATGTCTAGGACTGGGAATAATGCCTTGTGGTTCAAGGTCTGCCCTCTGGGCCCCCAGCTCTGTTGTCTAGATCTACTACAGCTCCACAGCCCTTTGCACTCAGACTGCTCCACAGTCTCTGTCCCCAGAGCGGCTTCAGAAGCCTCTGGTGGCTCAGTAGGTCTCTACTTCTTGTGTGTCTGTGCCTCCAACTTCTGTATCTATACACATGCTTCTGACCTTTGCTTTGGAATTGTAGCTCTACAGGCCTTTGTGCTCATGTCTCTGTGGGCCCCTATGCCTGTGGCTCATTCTTCTGTGTCATTCTTCGCCTGTGGCTCATTCTTCTATGTCATTCTTCATTTTTCTTGAAGGATAGTACATGTTTGTGTTGGGGTTTAATGTAGAGCACGATATCAGCCATAATACCTGGCTAGCTAAAATGTAACACAGAGGCCACTGAGGGCAGGGAAGGTTTTGGAGAAGGGCTTAGGCCTTTGGAATGCCGAGGCCCGCGTGACCACTCTGCCGTAGGAATGCCGCCAGAAGTTGCCTTCCCCAAAGCTCTCTTAGCCCAAACAGCCACCCTGTGATCTAAGAGATGTATGCATTGTCCCTTAGGCCATGTTTAGCAGAACTCGTAGAACATGCAGATTAGCATATCATATCTTTCCCATAAACAGATCGTCCTAGTTCCAGTAAGACCCCTTGTCACACGTCACGTGCTTGAGAAACAGTGATAGGATGTGTGATTATCCTGAAGGACCAATAAAAGCGAGAGCAAAGAAGAGCAAAGGGTCTTCATCTCTGAACGTTGACCCCCTTGCCTTCTCTCCTTTACAGCAAAGTTTGGAGTAATCTTTCATCCCTCGGTACAGGGACTGCTGGCCATTCCCGACATGTTTGTACCTCAGTAGCAATATCAGACTGTTTCCTACTATAGAATTTTGGAAGTCCATCCACATTCTCTCCTTTCATTTTGTCTTGTCCCTGTCCCTTTCAGTCCAAGCTGGAAGTATTTTTACTGATACAACATTCTCTGAAACCTTATGGGTCTTCTGTATATGTCATGGGGATTCATGGCATTAGACAAAACAGTCTTCCACAGATATTTCTTAAATTATCCCATCTCTATCCTCCACAGATCCCTCTTGGATTATCCCGTCATGATTCCTAGCTTTTGTTGAGATGGTTGAATGGATGTATAGAGTCACATATCTAATTTCTTCATTAAATGCTTGTCCAGCCACATGCTTGGTCTTCTCTCTGGAGCACACTTTCCTAGCAGTGAATTTAATATTAGTGTCTTCTGTAATTTGGATAGGCTGAAAATTTTCCAAATTATCAAAAGCTGGTTCCTTTTTGCTTAACATTTCGTTTCTCAATTTATCTTGTTCTTATATTTTACTATTTGCAACAAGAAGAATCTAGGCCACACCTTCAACATGTTCCTTGAATTCCCCTCAGCTAAATATCTAAGTTCATCACCTACAAGTTCTGCTTTCTACACAACAGTAAGGCACGTTCAGCCAGGTTGTCTGTGACTATATAACAAAGATCACCTTTCCTCCAGTTTCAAATGACATTTTTTCCTAATTTCTTTCTGAGCCCTTCCCAGAAGCACCTTTAAAGTTCGTATTTCTACCAACATTCTGTTCATGACTATCTATTAAAAGTATTAATGGAGAAAGAATATTTTCTTACACTGTTGCTCTTGTTTTCATAGCTGAGACCAGAATGGAAATGAGCAACCATCAAGTCTGTCTTGCAGACACAATGGGAATCTTGTTAGCAGTCATTTCTGAAGAGGCCATTTCCTGTTGTTTTGAGGGTTGGTGATGATTCTACATAATACCTAATAATGAACTGCTGGCTCTAGAGCTCTGTTTGAGGAGGTGTTGATGTACTCATGTATTAAATTAGAACAAATCAATCCTGGCAATTTGAGTACAGTAAAATTTACTTGATTGGTCACTAATTAATTCCCTAGGCTCTAATTCAGAGTAAGTGCTACTTACTAGCTGATTACATGGAATTTCCCATGAGTAACCTTGTTCTGAGCCATGAAACAATAGTAGTTGTTTCACTTTGAGGGAAATCAATGAACCAAGAATAAGTTTATTTACTTCTATATAGGGCTGGCAGGAGTGTTTGAAATTATAAATAAGGAAATAATCTAATTTCTGACCTACAGTGTTTTTACAAGCAGATTTGAATATCATTATTTGTTGAAATTTTTGGTAAATTACACACATGCAAAGATATGTATATGCATGCATATGTTATGTTGTATATATAAACAATATATGATTCACAGAATGCATCTATTACATATCATATGTACTTATATGTATGTTACATATAATATATCTAATCAATTCCCAATTACGCATGCTTCCAAATGGATAATCGAAAGCCTAGATTGAACTAAGCTTAATTATTAGAAAAATACTTTTAATTACTTGGGCCAGGGCATATCAGATGTTAATTGTTTGAAGTAGGATTTTTTAGGAGTTTTTCCCTGGATTAATCTGTAAACTCAATATACCTTCACAGGCTTATAGTTTGTTTTTAAAAAAAGAACAATGATTTTGTTTCACTTATTTCTCTTATAAAATAAGTACATTAATAATGATTCATTAAAAATAGGAAATAAAGGGGCGCCTGGTTGGTTCAGTCGGTTAGATGTCCAACTGTTCATTTTGGCTCAGGTCATGATCTCAGAGTTGTGAGATGGAGCCTGCTTAAGATTCTCTCTCTCCCTCTCTCTCTGCCCCTCCCCCCCTAAAAAAAATAAAAAAAGATCTTTTTAAAAACAAAATAAGCCCATAATCTTATTGCTTAGAGATAAGCAATTGAAAGCACTATAATTTTTTGAACTTTTTACATATACACTCATTTGGCACTTTTTTTCATAAAAATGAAATAATATTTTAACTTGCTTTTTCAATTTATTTATTTTTAATTTTTTATTGTTTGAGAGAGAGAGATCACACACGTGCTTGTGCACAAGAGCAAGGGGTGGGGGCAGAGAGAGGAAGAGAATCTTAAGTAGGCTCCATGCTGGGATCTCACAACTCTGAGATCACCACAGAAGCTGAAATCAAGAGTGAGACACACTTAACCGACTTGAGCCACTCAGGTGCCTCCAATTTATTTTTTTAAGATCATCTTTCTATTTGAATTTTTATTCACTTGCTACTTAACTTTAATGACAGGAGAGTATGCCACTTTTTATGAACACATTACCCTTCCCCAGGTCAGTTAAGCTAGGATCATGCACCAAATATTAGGCTCTGGTTAACTAGTTTCCCCTGAGGGCAGGCTTTCTTAAGAACGAGAGTGCTCTGATGTATTTCAAAATGATTGTGTTCTCTGCCCCAGCTGGAAACAGGAGCGGATTATTCTCTGATATTTACTGTGGGAATTGGTTGAGCAGCTGGGGGTGAATCTAATAGGATTGTGGGGTCCTCCTTTTGACGGAGTCCTCCCTTTGACTGGTCCTCTTGAGGTTTTCAACTTTCAGAGTTGCCGATGCTAGGCCTTCAGCCATTCATCACTTAGAGTTTGGGTGTTCTTACCCTGGCACCATTTCCTGGGTAGTTTCAGGTCATGCGTGCCTGTTTCAGTCTGTTTGGGAGCCATGACTCCCTGTCCTAGCATCTTTCTTTCTAATCTTGGGGCAGTGTTTTTCCCTGTGTCCTTTCTTTTCTTAAAGATTCAAGAGGAGTTGTTGATGTTCAGTCTTGCTTTTTACTTACTATTAGGACAAAGTGGTGATTTCCAAGCTCTTTACTTGTGGAACTGGAAAGCCTCTCAGATATATCTTTCTTTGGTTTGCTAAGATTTTTCAATTTGCAATTTTTAAAAATAAATTCGGAAATATTTTGGCCATAATTTTTTTCAAATACTTTTTCTGTTCCAGTTTCTTTCTTTTCTCTCCTGGGACATGCAGAATAGAACTCTTGATACTCTTAGACATGTCCCTGAGACTTTCTTAATTGTTTTCTAATTTTTTTTCCTCCTTATTCTTCAGACTGAATCAATATTATTGCTCTATTGTCAGACTTACCAACCCATAGTTTGTCATTTCTGATCGCTCATAAGCCCTCTGATTAATTTTTATATTTCAGTAATTGTAATTTTTTAATTCTAGAATTTCCATTTTGTTGAGTATTGGCCACATTTTCCTGTTTCTCTGTGTGTTCAATAATTTTCAATTGTATCCTGAACCCTTAGACATTGGATGTGATAGAGACAATAGAGTCTATTCTGTTTCTCAGAAGACTATTGATTTTTTTTTTATTTGCTGGTTTTTGTTTCTAGCAGGCAGTTAACTTGGCTGAACCCTATCTCTAACCCTGCTTCCTTTTGATGACTAGCACTGAAATCTGTTCAGCTTTTTTTGGCTTGGCTGGGCTCCTGGTAGACTGGCCCACACATGCATAGTTTAGGGGGTCAGTCAGAGATTTGGGCAGAGTTTATATCCAGAACATGGGACTTTCTCTCTCTGTTTCTCTCCTTTTCTTTATTTCTTCCTTTTCTTTCCAACTGTTGTGGTCACCCTAAAAACTCTGTCCTCTATTTTCTCCGCTAGAAACACTCTGGATTCCCTCTCTAAATTTTAGCCATGCCAGTCAGCAGTGACTGGTGCTTGTTTTCAGGTGAAGAGATGTACAAAAGGGGATCTCATTCAGTGCTGCTCCTTTTTTTTCCAAATGTCAACTCTCATGCATGCACCCTCAGAAAAAATTAGTCACCACTACTTTTTACTTTTATTAGCAATAACTATCAATCTCGGGTATCATATTTATTGAAGGTCAGCCTCATGCGATTGAATGAGAAAATGGACATTTATTGTTTTTGCCTCAGAGACCTTCACTCAGCTGAGCTAATGGGACTTTAACAGTGTGAGGATAGAGATCATTTCCTAGGAGGGGCCCATGTATTATAAAATCTGAGAACATGAATTTTGTTCTACCTTTATTCAGTGTACTTAAAAACAACTTATCAAATATACTATTACCATCCATAGTTGAACACAAATAGATGCAGTGTGGAGATTGTTAATCAGACTGTGATTTGGTGCTAATTTCTGTGAAGCCAGTGGATGTGCAAATTGGAAGAAAGCTAAGAGGACTACAGTGAAATTGTTCCCAGTGTCTGTTCCTAAGGAAAGTCAGCCTACTTACTTTCTCTGCCAAAGAGGGAAACCACTGTCTACTATATGTCATCCCCTCATAAAGATTAGTAATTTGTACTAGTATATTAGTACAATAGAGGTCCTGAGATTTTTGTGGTAAAGGAATCTATTTAATGGTGTTTCATCTAGAGTTAAACATATTTGACTACAAATCTCTTTTCCACATATGAAGGGATAATAAAGGTAGTGTTCTCTAAAGACTGATCACACAAGGAGGTGAAACTGGTTATTCAATGTGTTAATGAGACCTGACACCTTGGCTGATTAGGCATGTAAAATGAGAAGAAGGAGCCTAACTCCATTAGGTTGATTGTTTAAACTTCGAGCAAAAAGACTCTTTTAATTGGGATGTTCCATTAAGGTGTCCCAAGGAAAAAGATTTCACACCAAACCACCTTAGATCTGATGATATTAGCAAAGAAAGCAGCATTCTAGATATGGGTCTCTTTTTTCCTCATTCTGTGTGTTTGGGCCTATGTATATAAGGATGTGTTTGGCAGACAAAAGAGGAAGTGTGTGTCAAGGGCAACTTGAGAGTTAACTTGCAACAAATTAACACTGGGTTTTAGTGGATGGATATGGATGTCTGATGTCAACTGAGTGCATAGGCCTCTCAGAACTATTGTTTGGACCCTTATGGTGGGCCATCAATTCATTTTAGGAAATCTCTAGCAAACAGTATCCTTTTCATCCCTGTGGCTATAAATATGATTATCCCACCTTAAGTATTCCTATTTGTGCTGATAAAAGGATGACCCTTAATATCTGAGGAAGTCAGACTCAGTGGATCATATGAATACTTCTAAAAACAAGTTTTTTCTAATAGTTCTCTTAATGATATTTGCTCTCTCTTCGTGATGTTGTTATAAATGCCATGACCATCCCTCACAATTCTCTTCCCTCTTTGTTTATCCTGGCAAATGTTCTAAAGGACTCAGCTCTGTATCACCTCTAATGTAAAACACTCATCAACACCCACACTAACAGAATTAACTGATCATTCCTTTTTGCTTCCTCAGCACATTCTTTGTTTATATTTTATTGCAGTTGTTTGTTCATTTACTGTGACATTCTTGTGGGTTGGGTTTTGATGTATCATTTTGATCTTGCTTACATTTGTATTTAAGCCATGTCCAATATCTAGTGGTACTCACCGTGCTCAGTAAATGTTAGTTGACTGTTCTTTCCCTCACTCTTGTCCAGGTCTAGGTTGTAAGAATTTCAGTTCCCTCTTTCAAGATACACTTTTCCAATTATGTACCAAAGGACAACGATCTTGACTTCTTTTAAAAAAGAGTCCATTCAAAGAAGTCAAAAAATGAGTATGTATCACTTTTGGATGCTTCCTACATAAGGGACTACTTGTTTAATTTTTACTTAATATAGATTATCCAGAATAAAAGAATGATTATTTGTGACTAACAGGAAGTTATTTTAGTGTAACAGAAATTACCACATTATTTTTTTCCTCATCTTTTCTATCCTTTAGGCATAATATTTTCAACTGAAGAAATATTTCTTTTTAAAAAAATTTTTTTTAAAGATTTTATTTATTTATTTGAGAGAGAGAGAATGAGAGACAGAGAACATGAGAGGGGGTAGGGTCAGAGGGAGAAGCAGACTCCCCGCCGAGCAGGGAGCCTGATGTGGGACTCGATCCCGGGACTCCAGGATCATGACCTGAGCTGAAGGCAGTTGCTTAACCAACTGAGCCACCCAGGTGCCCCTTGAAGAAATATTTCTGATAGCACCTGTTTGTTTTTAAAATCTATCTAGGACAGAATGTCGTATTTTCTTAAGAAGATAAATTCATTGTGCATTAGTTCCAGTCAATTCCAGGGAAACTGCTAACTGTCAGAGAGCAGTTAGCAACAGCCAGCTGTCACTTCACAAGCATTCCTGGGTACCTACCCACCAACTCCTCTACCTGTGGAAATTGGCAATTAGATGGCAAAACAACGAAAGTGAATAATAAACATTAATGCTCATTGCTCACATACTGAAAGGTGATTTCTTTCTCTCTCACTTTCTAGAAATGTTATATGTATTCTCAGTATTGTTGCAATTTTGTTCAGGATTTGAGGCAGCCAACCAGTTTAATGTGGTGATGTTACTTTAGCTACCTAAAGAATGAAATGGTTTCCCAATGTAGACTCTTGACTTTTTTGGTAAGTCGATCCATAATATGTTAAGAAACACTTTTAAGGAGGAGGGACAGGTATCACTGGAATGTTTAAGTGTAATAAAAAATGATGAAAATTTATAAAGTGGTTGGGCACTTAGGTAAGCAACAGATGTTACTATCCCCATCCCTCTTGCAAATGAAATACAATGTTTGGGTCTTGGGGAATATAAAAACAAACAAAAAAGTTCAACAGGTTAATATTAAATCAGTTTTTTTTTTTAAGTAAGCATTCTAGGGACACGTGGGTGGCTCAGTTGGTTGGGCGCCTGCCTTCGGCTCAGATCGTGATCCCGGGGTCCTGGGATCGAGCCCCACATCAGGCTTCTTGCTCAGCAGGGAGCCTGCTTCTCCCTCTGCCTGCCGCTCTCATTCCCTGCTTGTGCTCTCTCTCTCTCTCTGACAAATAAATAAATAAAATCTTAAAAAAATAAAGTAAGCATTCTTAAAGTAAGAACTGATACATATCTTTTCAATGCCTATTAAACTGCATGGAATTGAGCAAATTGTTGATGTTATGAGTAAAATCTCATACCTTTAACGAACTACACTTATTTTAGCATCTATCTAGGTTGATATGTGTGAATGTAATTGAAAGTCCTATCTTAAAATCACTAATACATTTAAAAAACTCACTTTTTGCTATTTACTTAGATAAGATTGTTAGCATCTTCATACGAAGTCAATTCTGAAATTTGATGAATCTATATCATTTCTGATTCTGGGTATGCCCTATGTTTTGAAGGTCTGTGTCAACTTACTTGTGCATGATTTAACTAGGAGATAAGTAATGAGATTATGACCATTAGCAACATCGAACTTAATATCCAAAAGAAAAATTAATGAAGTAAATCAACCAGGAAATAAGTAACGATTATTTCAAAACATTAATGATATTTTATGTTTTACAAATTTATGTATCACCCATTATCAAGGAAGGGTTTCATAAATGAGAGATGCTTCTGGGGTTGATAAAAAAGAAAGAAGAACCAGATAAAACAGATTTTGTGAGGAATATATTAACACAGACTGAGGAAGTTTAAATTTCCTCAGTGTTACTGAGGTTGTCTGATACTATTATATCTGTATCTAAAATTTTGAGAGCACATTGAGCTGTAAGGCATATTAGCTTTAGAATAAAAATATCTGAGTTCCAGGCCCAATCTTTTAGTGACAAATTTCTTAGTTTTCTCTCATTTAAGATAGGTGTGTTGACACCAAAAGTAAAGGCAATAAAAGCAAAAATGAACAAGTGAGACTACATGACACTCAAAAGCTTCTGCACGGAAAAGGAGACCATCAACAAAATGAAAAGGCAACTTATTTAATGGGAGAAAATATTTTCAAATCATATATCTGATAAGAGGTTAATATTCAAAATATATAAAGAACTCATATAACTGAATAGCAAAAAAACCCAATCTGATTAAAAAAATGAGCAGAGAACCTGAACAGACATTTTTCCAAACAAACAGATGGCCAACAAGTACAGGAAAAGATGTTCAACATCATCAATCATCAGGAAAATGCAAGTCAAAACCACAATGAGATATCACCTCACACCTGTTAGAATAGCTATTAACAAAAAGGTAAAAAGAAAATAACAACTGTTGGTAAGGATGTGAAGAAGAGGCAATTCTTTTTTTTTTTTTTAAAGATTTTATTTATTCATTTGAGACAGAGAGATACAGAGAGAGTGCATGAGCAGGGGGAGAGGCAGAGGGAGAGGGAGAAGCAGGCTCCCCACTGAGCCAGGAGCCCGACGTGGGGCTCAATCCCAGGACCCCAGGATCATGACCTGAGCCAAAGGCAGACGCTTAACCATCTGAGCCACCCAGGCACCCCAGAAGAGGCAATTCTCATGCACCATTGGTAAAAATGTAAGTTGGTACATCCACTATGGAAAATAGTATGGAGGTTCCTCAAAAAAAATAGAACTATCATATGATCCAAAAATTCCAGAAGAATATAAAATTTACCAAAGAAAACAGAAACACTAACTCAGTAAGATAGATGTACCCCCATTTTCACTGCAGCATTATTTATAATAGCCAAAACATGGACGCAATCTAAATGTGTATCAATGGATGAATTTAGGATGTGGTATAAGGATGTGGCGCGTGCGTGTGTGCATGCGGACGCACACACACACACAGCAATATTATTCAGCCATAAAAAAGAATGAAATATTGCCATTTGTGACAAGATGGATGAACCATGAAGGCATCATGCTAAGTGAAATAAATCAGACAGAAAAAGAGAAATACCATATGATCTCACTTATATGTGGAATCTTAAACAAACAATAAAACAAAACTGAGCTCATGGATATAGAGAACAGAAAAAGATCGGTGGTTGCCTGAGGTGGGGTGGGGGGTGAGCAAAATGGGTAAAAGGGTCAAGGTATAAATTTCCAGTTATAAAATGAATAAATCATGGGGATGTAATGCACAGCATGGTGACTGTAGTTAATAATATTTGTATTAAATATTTGAAAGTAGCTAAGAGAGTAGATTTTGAATGTTCTCCTCATGAGAAAAAAAATTTGTAAAAATATACGGTGATGGATATTAACTGGACTTATTGTGGTGGTCATTTTGCAATGTGTACAGTATCGAATCATTACATTGTACTACTGAAACCAATATAATGTTATGTCAATTATACCTCAATTAAAAAAATAATAAAATCAAAATTAAGTAAAAAAATGGGTGTGATATTGACTATCCTATCACCTATTAAGAGGAAAGCACATGAAGGTCAGGGAAATTTTAAAACTACATACAAAACAGGGGCGCCTGGGTGGCTCAGTTGGTTAAGCGACTGCCTTCGGCTCAGGTCACGATCCTGGAGTCCCGGGATCGAGTCCCGCATCCGGCTCCCTGCTCGGCAGGGAGTCTGCTTCTCCCTCTGACCCTCCCCCTCTCATGCTCGCTCTCTCTCTCTCTCTCTCTCTCATTCTCTCTCTCAAATAAATAAAATCTTTAAAAAAAAAAAAAAACTACATACAAAACAATACAACTTTCTAGAGTAGTAAAAAAACACAGGTATTTGGAACTCTGAAAACATTTCTGTTTATGAATTTCCTTACATTTTCCTTACATGAACTTTGGTTTCACTTTCCAAAACATCTTTACCTGCTTTTCAGAATACTATTACACTGTTGTTCTAAAAATAAATACTGAGGGGCGCCTGGGTGGCTCAGTCGTTAAGCATCTGCCTTCAGCTCAGGTCATGATCCCAGGGTCCTCAGATCGAGCCCCGCATCGGGCTCCCTGCTCTGCGGGAAGCCTGCTTCTCCCTCTCCCTCTGCTGCTCCCCCTGTTTGTGTTCCCTCTCTCCCTGTCTCTCTCTGTCAAATAAATAAATAAAATCTTTAAAAAAAATAAAATAAATACTGATACTTCCCTCAATGAGTCATTTTTAAAAATAATACTTGTACTTTAGTTTTCTTATATGACTTTCTTGTAATTATGAAGAAAAGATTTCAGTGGGTATTTTATTTTGCTACAAGTTTTTGTTTGTTTTTGTTTTGTTTTCTCTTTGTTGTTGTCATTTTAAGTAATACTTCTTTCTATGGAATTTTTATTATAGAACTATAGTCTGATTTTTCCAAACAGAAGACACATTTTTTTATCTCAAAAAATACATTAGCATATTGAATATAATGAAGAACAATTGCTAACTCTTAGTTTAAATATGCCTGAACTAACTAACTTTTGCTGAATCTCTTACAGGATTGGCATTGACACAGACCTTGAAGCTTTCATGTCTTTTAGAACCCAGGGTGATGTAGTAAATCAGCTGTGCATTAGATAATATAAGGTATGTGGGAATGAAGTTCCCCAAACTCTGAATGGATTATTTATAGTGCCTGCTAGGTACAGAGGATAGTTTATTTATTTATTTATTTTTTAAGATTTTATTTATTTATTTGAGAGAGAGAGAGAATGAGAGACAGAGAGCATGAGAGGGAGGAGGGTCAGAAGGAGAAGCAGACTCCCTGCCGAGCAGGGAGCCCGATGCGGGACTCGATTCCGGGACTCCAGGATCATGACCCGAGCCGAAGGCAGTCACTTAACCAACTGAGCCACCCAGGCGCCCCAGAGGACAGTTTAATTCATTTAACCACGAGGCTTTTTTCCTGACTAGAAGATTTATTTTTAACACCTTTAAAAATGGTGAAAATAGGTTTCCAGATACTAATACCAAAATCACAATAGCCCACAGCAAGGGATATAAAGATTACTTCTTGAAGTTTATTGCCACTAACAAAATACTAAAAGTTTACCAAAGTTAATTTTTTAAATTTAAAGAAATCCAATGAATAAATAATACAGTGATTCTTGGGGGCGGGGGAAGGAAACACTGTATGGTATTTTTTTATAGTTAAAATGTTTTCTGCTTTTTTTTCAGGCAGCCAGGAAGATGGTGGATATTGAGACTGAGCGTGCCTACCAAAAACAGCCAACCATCTTTCAAAATAAGAGGAGGGTCCTGCTTGGAGAAACTGGCAAGGACAAGCTCCTCCTGTACTACAAAAACATCGGTCTGGGCTTTAAGATGCTCAAGGAGGTCATGGAGGGCACCCATATTGACAAGAAATGCCCCTTTACTGGTAATGTCTCCATCTGAGGGTGGATTCTGTCTGGTGTGGTGACCAAGATGAAGACGCAGAAGACCAGTGTCATCCATGGAGACTACTTCCACTATATCTGCAAGTACAACTGCTTTGAGAATCACCACAAGATCATGTCTGTGCACCTGTCCCCTGCTTCAGGGATGTTCAGATCGCTTCAAGGATTGCCACAGTGGGCAAGTGCTGGCCCTTGAGCAAGACTGTGTGCATTTTTGTGCTCAAAGTCATGAAGGATCCTGGCACCAAGAAGTGATTCTAGAAGTTCTGAGACTAGGCATCTGCCCACACCCCCAAGAAAATAAAGTCATTTTCCCAATTAAAAAAAAAAAAAAAGTTTTCCAAATGAAACACTTCTAATAGATTTGAGAGTTTCCAAAAGACATCCCCAACTTCCATTCTCTGACCAACATTGGTTTCTGTATTTGGTATTTAATTGTATTCCACAATTTGGAAGGCATAGAGGGGTATAATATAAGTATGGTGTAGTATGGAAGTAAATCTCTGCATGTATGTAGTATAAGAGCTGTAAATTAAAATTTCAATGTGGTCCTGTTGGCTTTTTTTCCAGCTAGCATATTCCACTGGCTGCACATAAATTAGTCCCAAATCACAGCCTGATTAATAATCTCCACATTGTATCTATTCAATCATGGATGGTAACAGTATATAAAATGTAAAACATTTGATAAGTTATTTTCAAGTACACTGAATAATACAAATATTCTCATACTTGTAGAGAGTGATTAGTGACACCAGAAGAAAAGCAAATGTCCATCATTTAATCAAGAGTTCCAGGGTAGTACTTTAATTTTTTCACAACTTATTAACAAAGACTCTATGTTATTTAGTGTGTGCTACTGGTTTTCAATATTGAAAAAATATTACAAATAGCTTCTATATTTGCTATAGTTAAGTATAAGGAGTATAAGTAAGTACAAGGAGTCTATTGAAGTTTTCCCCAACTTACACATACTGAATTCTCAATACCAGTCGTTTAGAAAAGAAAAGAGGACTATCTATTAAGGTGAGTGGAGAAAAAAGTATAGCAAAAATAAAGAGGAAAGAAAGATTTTCTATTTTCTCTTTTTGTCATCAGAATACGTTTACAGCACTTTTCTATTATCTTGTTTGTTAACTTTGTCCCTGTAGTGTCTATCAGTTTGATCATCCCCTCTCTACTTACAGTTTGGTGGGGTCAGTCTCTACTTACAGATGTAGGTGGGGTCAATAATAGTACATATCAATCTGGCCAAATGTTAGTATAGGAATAATTATATGATTCAAGTTAGGATAGGTAGAGTCTTTCTGTAGGATTTTTCTAAGTGGGACTAGCAGGAAGAATTCTCTCTCCTCTGCGGGCATCAAGTACTAAGTATATTTCCAAGAATTTCCCTGGGACCAAGTTTTTTACCGTGTGAGAGAACCCAGGAAGCTTATGTGGAATGGAGTGAATCTTAGAGGATCAAGCGCTTGGGTCCAATCTATAAAGCTTCTGAGATGCCCTGTTCCTACAACCCTTCATTTAATTCTCAGAGATATTTTACATCCTTCCAATCCACCCCCAGGTTAGCTTTAACTATGTTGATTTGGATTTCTTTCCCTTGGAACTGAAAATCTCTGCCTTAAGTTGCATGTTCAAAAGGGAATGTCAAAGGATCCTATATCATGCTCATCTTATAAACCTCTTTCCACTGCTCCTCAGTGATTCATCTCTACCAAATCTTACATTGAAATTGGGGATCTCCATTTCACAGGCTTATTTATACCTATAATGTGGGTGTTATTGGGATTCTCCATTTACCTTCATCAGCCTCTGCTATTCAATGATGTAGTGTGTGTGTGTGTGTGTGTGTGTGTGTGTACATTTACTGTGTTTACAGTAAAGGCTGGATCTTCCAAGGAGACCCAGGAAGATTAGTTTTCTCATTGCTCCCATAGAGTTGCAGAACTTTTCCATGTAATTTCTCATGTTCAATTTCCAAATCCATATGATAATCATTTATCCTTTTCCCTTGTAGATTGTTTAAATTCTTTTGCAATTAAGTTGCAATGTTTAACTTACAAAGAAAATTGAGAGTTGTTCCCAAGTTTCCCCCCTTGAAGGAAAATTATTTTTTCATGTATTTTAAGCATGGTCTTTTTTTTAAAAAAAAAAAAAGTTACTTTAGCCCTGTGGAGAAAATCTTTATGATATTTACCTTACATCTCCATCTTTTTAAACATCTGTATAAACACTACCCTATCTAGTACCATCTGAAAATTATAATTTATTCACAAAACATTTTTCATAATTTATGTGCTCTCTATATTTATACTGTATTTATACTTTTCCATATTTTTGTTTGCCTTTGTCAAAAAGCAAAAAAAAAAAAATACTGAGTCTGAAGCCAATATACAATTAGACATAAAATTAAAGCAATACAAATATTAATAAGAAAGTAAAATTTTCCCCAAATCTAAAACATGTAAATACTTAATATTCAAGTGAACATCTTATTTTTCAAGATTAAACTTTTATTTTGAGAACATGGTAGATTTATATGCAATTCTAAGAAATAATATGGGGAGATCCCTTATTTCCTTTACCCAGCTTCCCCCAATAGTAGCATCTTGCAAGGCAAATGATCAAAGTGGCATTTCAAATTAGTGAAAAAAGAGACCTGTTTAATATATGGTGCTAAAGTAACTGGCTAATCACTTGGAGAAAAAAAATAATATAGCTATGCTTTGTTTATTACTCCCAAATAAAATGCATATAGAGCATGTAGGAATGTAAAACTATTATCTCTAAAAGATACAATTTTTTATTTATATAAAATAAATCTAGAAAAAAAATGGAGGTGGGAAATACCTGTCAAAGGTAGAATAAATGCCCCAAATTAACGGACATAGACTGAAGAATTTTACTACACGGAAGATAGAAACATCATTAGCAGATCCTCTGTAAGTCCAGATTCCCACAAAAATGAGAGCAAGAAGAAAAAGAAAAAAAGAAAAAAAAACTGGTTTTATGCTAGAGTGAAATAAACTAAATGCTCCATTTCCAGAGTAAAGAGTTACACGTTTTTGGTAGCTGCCTTCTGTTCTGTATGATCTAATAGAATGTTTGCTGACCAAAGAGCATGCTTCATCATATCCATAGAACCAGCAGAGCAAAACCACGCATGAGCAAAATCAACTAGGTAATATGTATATTATACACACAACTGCAGAGGGTTCCACACATGTGTTAATCAGCTTGACTCATCATTTATACATATGAATAAATAGCCTAGCACTATGAAATCAAGGAAATACAAAAGTATGAATGATAAAAATAAGATGGAAAATGAAATAACTGGCCCCAGAAGTAAACAGTTTTTACTTGACTATCACTTTAAAACCATTTAATTGAATTCTCAGAGATGTATGATTAAGAAAATATTGCACTGAGAAATAATAATAGGTTGCTATGTGCAATATTAGGAACAATAATACTGCAATAATGATATTACAATAAAGGAGCAATCTAAAAACACAAATCAAGTGCCGGGAAACAACAATATTACCAGGGTAAAAAAATGGATCCAGGGAAAACTGAGAGAATTTAGGTATTAAGTAACACCTAGAATTGTATTCTTTAAGAATATCAGAGACCAAGGCCTTTCCGTCAAAGCTGTTTTTTCAGCCACTATACAGAATGCCACCCACACTCCTTCAAAAGTAAAAAAAAAAAAAAAAAAAAAGGCTATATCCTCATATAGCACAAACACCAAAAGTGGAGAGGTATGACTAAGAGTTCATCTGAAGGGGTAGGTTGAGTAGCTCCAAAATTTGTTTAGTAGGAATATCAGAAGGAAAGGATAGACAGAGGAAAACAATGAAAAACATAATTAAAGATAATTTTTCCAACATTATAAAATAGCCCTGAATGCCTAGAGAAAATAATAAAGCAGAGCTTACACATTCAGATAAAAATGAAACAGACTGTACATTCTCACCACAAAAAAATTTATAAATTAAAAGTTCACAAAAATCCTAAATTTTTCCAACTAAAAGCAGTTTCTGACAAAAGAGCAAAAATCCCTGATATTGGATTTCTCCATGACAAGAAGACAATGGAGTGATGTGGTAAGAAATCAATAGAGCAATAATAAATTTATGGGTGGACATGTCTTGAACTTCAATTCCTATAGGAAACTTACTCCTTCTCTTAATAGAATCTTATTCTTACTAGAGCAAAATAATGAAAGTTTTAATATGCCAAAACTCAGAGAATCTACCATCCACATAACCCAGGTAAAAATAAAACAAAACAAAACAAAAAACAACATTTCAGATGTACTTTAGGAAAAAAATGCATTTAAGGCAAATTATTATTATTTATGCTCTTAAGGTTATTTATGTCTGCTTTATCTATTTGTTTGAAATAATGCATAAGGGTGTATAACTGGGCATATTTTCCTAACTTTACATCCAACGATGCCATTTAGATGGCTTGAAATGAGCCTGTGATACAAATCAGGCCTTGATTCAATACTTTGTTATTTGCCTAGACTTAAGAAAGTGATGGAGATCATGTTAATAGTGTAGATTAAAATGTGCCATGTCTAGTGCCAAAGTTGAAAGATGTTTCACTTAATGAACGTAATTTGCAAAAGGTAAGAAAGAGTCTAACAGACAGATCACAAATAAGATTTAATGACAATTCATTTATTGGGAAAAGGACTAGATGATTAGGCTATAACTCCATTTGCTGAATTACGGTTGGGTTACAACCATACTTTTTCTTTTTAAAAAAAGAGACTTATTTATTTATTTTAGAGAGAGAGAGAAAGAAAAAGAGACAGAGAGAGAGTACACACGAGCATGGGGAGGAGCAGAGGGAAAGAATTTCCAGCCGACTCTGGGCTGAGTGGGGAGTCCAATGCAGGGCTTGATCTCACAACCTGAGATCATGACCTGAGCTGAAATCAAGACGCTCAACCAATTGAGCCATCCAGTGCCCCACAACCATAGTTTTCTACAGATAAAGGAGTTTGGCAAAAATCCATGAAAGCATTCTGTGAAAGTTAATAGGTTAGAAAGAATTGACAATAAAGAGTATTGTGTATTTTAGTGTTATTTGTATATCACTAAAATTTATAAAAACTTATATAAGTATCAACACATGCATTTCAAAGAGCCTGTTAAATATTTATCAGTGCACTACTGGCTATGAGTGATTTTAATTTCCCTTTTTAGAACTTTCTATGTGTCTGAATTAAATATGCATTTTACTTTTATAATAAAAAAGCATATTCTAATTGAAATAACAACAGACTGGCATACCATATAGGTTTAGCTTAGTGCTTTGAATTTTTTCCAACTGTGATAGTAATAGCACCAGAGGGCTACAATATTAAAGTGGTTGTTGAGTGAGCTCTCAAGTTCAGAAAGAGAAGGAAAGGTACACGAGCCATATGTAAAATGCATGGGGCCAACCTTGTTTTGTATATAATCTCATTTAATACCCATTACAAACCAACAAAGTAGGGATTTTTGACATTTTAAAGATAGATGAGTTCAGGGATTTGAACTGGAAAAATTTAGATTTCAGGAGGCTGAGTTAAATGGTATTTATCTGATCCTTTACCTGACCGTACCTAGGCAAGTCCAGAAAATTATTTTGCCAGTGTACTTAAGCTGAATGACTTAGGGAGATTCAAGCATAATATGGTGAACTATATAAATCAGGACTTGTGCATTAAATTGAGAAATGTGACTATCAACAGACTCAGTGTCTATGAAGGCTTGATCAACCTGACTGAAGGAAGCTACCTAAGTTATCAGACAAGTGCTCGGAAGTTTGGTTTGAGAGCAAGAACAATGAATTACATGATGTTAATGTGCAATAGCTTTATGTTCCAATATCCTAATACATCTATTCCCATAATAGGGATAAACCTGCCATAGGACAGGATATTTAATTAATGTTGATGGGGTTTGCAAGGCTTTGATAACTCACCTTTTTCAAGGCTTCCATTGTTACCTTATTGTGATTGATATTCTTTTCCCTTAGTTATAATACTTGCAATCTTGTTACCTTGAACATCTAGAAGCTATGTGTTGATTTACCATTTATCTTTCAAAGAACAACCCAGATACACTTATTTACACTTATTTCAAAGTCCTTTATGTGAGGAAGGCTGTTTTCTCCTACAACCTAAGGATATAAATTCCTTCCTTCACCCACATCCTCTTCAGAGGTTCAGAGAATATAAGCAGGGAGAGTGGATATAGATATTGTATGGAATCTGGAATCTGGTGGGAATGGGCAGGAGCTTATCATACAGACTATTTTTAAGTCAAATACTGGAATCTTCGGCAATGCTTCTATGATTTTTGTACTCTTTATTCACCTTTGTTTGGAATTTAGATTTCTTTTTTTTTTAGCCAATTCTTGATGAATGAAATAAATTAATGACTTGGATCATTTTACTATGCTCTTAGAATATTTCTAAGGATTGAATTAGCTTTTGGCTATCCAAGCCAAAGTTAATATACTGGTTCTGGAAATTTCAGAAAAAGGTATCAATTCACTTCATGGCAGTGAATGTGGAAATCATAAGGTCCAGAGAAGCCTAATGAATACCTTCATAGATTTTCATTAAATTTTAAACTATTTAATGGCCTCTATTATGATCTATTGCATTTCATATATATATATATATATATATATATATACACACACATACACACATGAATATGTTTATAATATATGAATACATAGGTGTATAAGTATATATATATACACACACAGAAACACATACATGCAAGCTCACTGATAGGAATGGGCAATCTAAAATGCAAGAATATCTTTCTAGAGATTAGTCTCCTAGGAAATAATAAGAGCTTAACAACATGGTATTTATGATATAAATCTGAGTATCTGTAAATGAATTATATACCCTATGTATAACATTCTCCAGGCTGATCAATTTATAATAGGCTTTTCAATTGCTAATGTCAAGAAAATACAACTTTAGCTTGTTAGAATGGTGATTATGAGTAATGACCTTCCCAGAATTCATACAGAACCTCTTCTTCCACCCTATTGTCCAACAAACACACAAATCATTATGTCTCATTACTGTCACATAGAGTAGTTATTTTTAGTATACATAATTGAGGAATTAGTGTAAGTGCCTCTACATCATCCCAGAAACCTTGCCCAATCAAGAGTTAGGCTTCAAGGTTACTGGGATGGGGCAAACAGGGATCCATCGTAAGAGCATCCAAAAGGACTTCTGTCAAGATGAAGGTGGACTGGCAGATAAAGTTGTTTAAGACTGAAGATTATTTAGTGGTCTCCTGAATTATCCTGATCAACTAAAGTCAAAAGTGGCATTGGAGAGATTTACTACTTAGGGAAAAGAGGTAAGTCACAGATGACACATGTACTTTCTCTTTCAGTAAGACCTCCTTTAAAAAGGTACAAACATCCAGTTATAAAATAAATAAGTTATGGGGATGTAATGTACAGCATGGTGATTATAGTTAATAATACTGCATTGCATATTTGAAAGTTTCTAAGAGAGTAGATCTTAAAAATTCTCATCACAAGAAAAAAATTGTAACCATGTATGGTGACAGATGTAAACTAGACTTACTGTGGTGGTAATTTGACGATATATACAAATATTGAATTCTTATGTTGTACACCTGAAACTAATATAATGTTATATGTCAATTATAAATCAATGAGGAAAAGACCTCCTTTATTACACTCCAGACAGCATCTTGGTAATGAGAATCATTCAGGAAACAGGTAGATCAGATTTCTGGTAAGAATCTGAACCAATGAAATAATGACATATTTAAAAGACTCAGAAGGCAATTTGGGAAAATTGAGCAAAGGATTTATTATTGTTATTGTTACAGTTTTTTATGCATTGTTAATTTTTTTTTTAACTTCTAGAAAGTGCACCACCCCTACCGCAAGCATTTGAGATACACTTTAATACTAGTAACATGTTTTTTCTTTGGTATGAAAATCAATGACAAACCTTTCACTGTCCAGACACTGCGTCTATCACCTTCATCTTAGCATCTTTCAGTGCTGCCTTACAAAAGAGGGTCAGGGCAGAATATGAAATAAAGAACAAAGCCAAATATTAATGCTTAGTCCCACCTGATTTTGTAAGATTCAGACATCGTCTTCATACCTGTACCCAGCTCTTTGCAGATGCCTTCAGCTAGTAGAATGAGCATCCCATTTATTTCACATCAAAATACAAAACCCTTAATATAAAATATTAACATATTATATGGCATTGATAAAATATTTAAATAGAATATATTTTAATAAACTTTCTCATCTCTCTAATTTCTGAAACACCCTAGGAAAGTGTGTGTGTGTGTCTTTGTGTATACACACATATATATATACATATATACATATATATACACACACATATATATACACATATATACCCACACAGACACACACACACAGACACACACACACACACAGACACACAATATATATATTTTATTCCATGCATTCTCCTTAGAGTTGAATACTGTCATTACTAAGATAACTCACAAAAAGTTTGACCTGAGTTTTCTCTGAGGTCTCCTTGTAGTTCTGCCTATCGTAATCAGATTGTAGCTTACTCTGCAATAGACAACTTCATGCATAACTCCTTTGCCCATTTACCTTGTCAGAATTGCTAATACATTTGGGGCGCCTGGGTGGCTCAGTCGTTAAGCGTCTGCCTTCGGCTCAGGTCATGATCCCGGGGTCCTGGGATCGAGCCCCGCATTGGGCTCCCTGCTCCGCGGGAGGCCTGCTTCTCCCTCTCCCACTCCCCCTGCTTGTGTTCCCTCTCTCGCTGTGTCTCTCTCTGTCAAATAAACAAATAAAATCTTAAAAAAAAAAAAAAGAATTGCTAATACGTTTAAATATTGCCTACTGGCAACCACTTTTCAGGCTGGTTATGTCACTTTCATCCCATCATTATTTTGTATATGTATTTTTAAAATGCTTTATGGTCCTCACAACTACTTTGCATAACTATTCCTATTGCTCACAACTTTTTTTTTTATAACTGAACACTAATGTTGTTAAATGTCTACGTTTTTCAAGCATCAGTTTTTCAAAACCTCAAATAAATGTAAAAGTGACAGGGCAGGCAAAATGAACTGAGACCTTTTTATAGGTTATATCCCTCAATTTGCTTTCTAGGCAAAAGGAAAAAAAAAACCCGGAGACACAAAATTAATAATGATACACTTCTAGATACTGTATCCTACTTCCTAATTTGTATCCTACTGTTTCCTACCTGTTACCTCTTTGCTACTGTACTACTAAAAATAAAATAGGTTTTATATACATTTTCTTCCTTGTGGCTTCAAAAATTTTAGCCCAAGACGTGACAACCTAACAAAACACAATGAATATTGCATTAAAATCTTGTGGGCCAGGATTCATTCTTCACATGTAGCCTTTAGTGATTATTATGTCTCAAGAAAGCAGTGCTATAGAAGCATTGGTTAACAAATCAGAAAGGTGCAGTCTAATGGTGGAGTGGGTGGAGATCCGATGAGTAAACAAGCTCTAACAATTCAGGGCAGTAAATGCCATGATAGATAAAAGTGTGGTGGGAATAGAGCATGTGGACAGGACACTAACACAGTGTAATTATCAAAGTTTCCCTAGGAGTTATTTCTAAGTGTATATCAAAACACCATGATGTTAAATTAGTTACATGTGAAGTTGGTTATATATTTTCCTATTCAGGAGAATATCATGGGCAAAAGGCAGAAGACAAAACAAAGAATTTTAAAAACTGAAGAAGAGTTGATGAGAAGGAGTGGACATATTTAAGATTTCTAAGAAGCTGGAAGAAATAAGGCATGGGGATTTGTTATATATGAGGGGTAAAGGACAGGAAGGAGTTAAGAATCCTATCAGGATTTCTAGCTTAGGGGAGGTAACATATGGCCCGTTTACTTGAACAAAGGAGTTTGGGGACATTGGAATTGAAAAGACAATACTTTGAGGGTTAAAATTACTGGATTTGAGGAGTCTGGGGACATCCAAGTGGAGAAGTCCAGTGGTCATTTGGATATGAGGATTTGGAACTCAGTGACAGAATGGGATGGAGATGGAGTGCAGAATCCTGAGCAGAAGTATAGTTGTCATATTTGAAGCCATGGCAGTGAAGGGAACTGTTCCAGGAGAATAGGAGGATGAGAAAGAGAAGTTTAATCTAAAGATTAAGGGAATCATAGGAGAAAAGAAATCTGCAAAGGTACATTGTAAAAGATGGCCAGGAAAAATGGGGAAAAAAAGTCTAAGCCTGGCTGTGCTTCTAACAATCAGTGTATCCTAAACTATTCACTTAACTGCTTGGTCTCATTTTTTGTCTCTTTAAAATAACAAAGATGCCCACATGTTAAATTTTATTAGTTGTATAGCCCTTTAAAAAGAAAATAGTGAATGTTATGGGCTGAACTGTGTCCCCCCCAAAATTCTATGTTGAAGTCCTTACCCCCAGTCCCTCAGAACACACACAGGCCTGAAGGCTGGAAGTATTTTGTTGGTTCCACTGGCCTAAGCAACTGCTCAGGGCCTACGAGATGGAGCTGTTGCCCAAGGTTGCAGAGACAGGGGCTGCTCCCTTGGCTGGCCTTGAGAAGCATGTCGAGCGAAAGATTAGTCTTAATGAGCCCTAATATTTAATGATATCTGCCTTGCTAGTTTTCAGTCTTGCTTGGGGCTAGTGACCCCTTTCTTTCTTTTTTTTTTTTTTTCTGATTTCTCCCTTTTGGAAAAAGAATATCTACCCTCTATCTGAATCACCATTACATTTTGGAAGCAGATAGTTTATCTGGTTTCATAGGTTCACAGCTAGAGGAAAAAACATAACTTAAGATGAATCTTACTTGAATTATATCCACACTTCATTTAGATAATATTTACAGATCTTGAACTTAGAGCTGAAGCTGTAATGGGTTAAGACTTTTGGGCTGTTGAAATGGGAATAAGTGTATTTTTCATGTGAGAAGGTCATGAATTTTGGGGATTCAGAAGGTAGAGTGTTCTGGGCTGAATGTTTCCCCTCAAATGTATAGGTTGAAGTCCTAATCCCTACTGCCACAAAATGCAACCGTATTTGGAGATAAGGGCTTTAAATATGTGCTTAAGTTCATATGAGGTCCTTAGGATGGGCCCTAATCCAGTGACTGGTACCCCTGTAAGAAAGGAAATCTGGACCCGCAGAGAGACATCAGACATGTATGCACACAGAGAGACAACCATGTGAGGACAAAGGGAGAAGCCAGCCATCTGTGAGTCAGAGAGAGCCTTCATAATGAAACCAATCCTGCTGACACCTTATCTTGGACTTCTAGCTTTCGCAGCTGTGAGGAAATAAATTTCTGTGATAGCCACCTAATCCATGGTATTTGTTATGGCAACTCTGGCAAACTAATAAAGTTCAGGTTCTTTTATTTCTAACAATACTGCGATACAGATCTTACTTTCTCCACTTTAAAGATGAAACAGTTGAGGTTTTGTGAAGTTTAACTAGTTAATCAAGATCAAAGAGAAAAAGACTTAATCCTTGGTCCTAGGAAAGACCCAGTTCTTTCATCATACCAGAACTGCTGCTCCTGATATTAGCTGTGTAATAAAAGTAAATGTGTGTATGTAGAACAGCATTTTCACAACAATTTTTGCTCTTTGATTAAATATCTATATCCTTATATTTAAATACACATACACTAGGTACAATATTTTATTCACCTCTTGAGAATTAAAGATAAATGAGTATAGAAACACTACATTTTATTTTTTTATTTTTTTTTAAGATTTTATTTATCTGAGAAAGAGAGACAGAGAGAGCAAGAGTGAGCACAAGCAGGGCAGAGAGGGAGAAGCAGGCTTCCCACTGAGCAGAGAGCCCGAAACAGGGCTTGATCCCAGGACCCTGGGATCATGACATGAGCCAACGGCAGATGCTTAACCAACTGAGCCCCTCAGGCACCCCGGAAACACTACATTTTAGAAGGTTCAAATGGAAACTGAAATTTTGCTTTATTTATATTCACTTATGAAAAGTAAAAAATAAAGTATTTATAAAGGAGTTATGGCTGGTTGAATGCTCAGATAGGAGTGATAGCTGAGTGCTTGTTATATATCAGTACTATTAATACTTCATTATCTTAATGCTTACTATGAAATAGTTATATTGGCCCTGTGTTAGATGAGCTACAGGGGTTGGGTAACTTTCTAAAAGTCATTTCTCTAATAAGATATGTGAACCGAGGTCATTTGGCTCCAGAGTCTGTGCTTTTAACTACAAAACCATAATCAGTCTTTGCAGCAAGTTGTCCAGGGTCTAGACCTTTTTTTTTTTTTTTTGCAAATCATTAGCGAAAACTTCTCTAGTCACTAGAGTATTTGTTCCTTTAAAACAAGTTTCTTTTTCCTTCAATAGAGTAATATTAATTATTTTCTAGGATTTGTGCAGGCAACTCAAATTCATTTTCAAGTGGGTAATGTAGATTTGGATCTAGAAAAAAACATTTGGGCTGTGCTTGCCACAACAAATGTGAATAAGAACACTGAAATTTTTAAATAAACAAAAAAGTGGGACACCTGGGTGGCTCAGTCAGTTAAGCATCTGCCTTCAGCTCAGGTCATGATCCCAGGGTCCTGGGATCGAGCCCCGCATTGGGCTCCCTGCTTAGTGGGGAGCCTGCTTCTCCCTCTCCCACTCCCCCTGCTTGTGTTCCTGCTCTCGCTATGTCTCTGTCAAATAAATAAAATCTTTAAAAAAAAATAAACAAAAAAGTTACTAAAACTATAAATTTTAAGAAGGCAGGATATTTCAGATGTTTAAATGTCTAACTATATATAGGTAACGGCTACAGAACCAATTAACAGTGGATTGTTTATAGTCTGCCAAGAAGGAGAAAAATAGTAATTTTTAGAAACCATCAATTATTTTTCTATGTAAAAACTATGGCAATAGTATCTACTATAAAATTATCAAATTTTGACAAATCAGAGATTTATAGTTCTGTAATTATTAATTTAGCTGAACAAATATTTAATGAGAAGCAAAAATATGAGTTGGCATTACCACAGTGATGAGGGGAAAGAGTTTGTGTATGAATGAATGGTAAAATTACAAAATACATCTTTAGGACACACCCTGATTTGACAGATAGAAAGAGAAAGATCTCAGGAAGATACTAGGGAAGTAAGTTCACAGAAGTAGAAGGAAAAACAGACTGTGTCCTGGATGTTAAGGGAAGAGTTTCATTGAGAACTGAAGATATTGTCAATCGAAACTGAAAAGGTAGTTAAAAATGTTCCAGAGGGAGCAAGGAGCTTGACAGAAAGCATTTTACCCTAGAAAGCCTTATACATCAACCTAATCTATCCTTTTCATTCTCTCTCCTTCCGTCACAAATAACACAAGAAGAAATTTTGAAGAAAATAGATATGGAAAATCACAGCACTTCACTTAAACTGAGATTATTCTCATTAATACATTTTCTGGATTTCGTGTTTCATCCATTTCTTTATACTACAAAGTCTGGTAATAATAGTATTAAACCTCACTCCCTCCATTGAAAGAAGAATCTTTAAGGCCAATGTTCCCCCCTGCTAATTCTCTCTTATAACTTCTATCACCATCCCCTCTGCTTTCTGGACTTCTACTGTTTTCACAGTCTTAAATGCCCTTAATTCTTTCGATCTTAAAAAAAGAAAGAATACAAAGTTAAACAACAACAACAACAGCAACAACAGCCCTCTTTTGAGGATATGCAATTTTAGCATTTAATATGGAAATCCAATAGCATAATGATGAATATTGAGCCTGGAGCCATATTGTTTTAGTTTTCACTTCCGGATTCAGCACTTGAGCTACTTAATATTTCAATGCCTGGGTTTCTTCATTATACCCATTGCACAGATCTCCCCAGCATAAATGTGCGTACAATAATTAACAACTCAATTTGTGTTTGCTATTATTATTCTTAACATTATTACTTTGCTGTGTTTTCTTTGACTAGAGAGACTGAATGTACTATCTCTCCACCCCACCCCATGAAGAGAGTGAAGATTAAGCCTTTCCAGACCCCACAAAAGGGAATAAGTCTTCAACTGATTTTGACTGAGTTTAATGGGCTGTTAGATTAATATTTCAAACAGACTGAGTTGAGAGAGGAATGACATAAAAATGGGAATCATATTGAAAAGAAGATAAAAGCTAGAAAGAAACTTATATTTTAAGTCAGGATAAACAATCATCCCAGTTGATTCTGGTTTTAATGCTGAAAGTCACACATGCTGAAAAAAAAAAAAAAATCCCTCAGTCTTGAGGCCAATTGGGACAGTTAGTTGCCCTCACCCTTGATCACCAATTTTCCAAAATCAAAGTTCAATGCTTCAAAGTCTAGCTAGTATATTCTTTCTCTGAGATTCTTTCTCTGATATTGAAAGCAGAATTGTGTAATTTCTCCTATAAATGTTCCTATAATACACACATACACACACACACAAATGCAACTTGAATTAGATATTTGTATAAATATGTAAATGTCTGAACTCCCCAATTAGCTTGTAAGGGCACTTATAACCAGGAGCCATGTGTCATGCTGTTATTTCATCCCATACTCTGTTTTTTGCTTAAGTAATACATTCCCATTTGTGTGACCAAAAGCATAGAAATATAGGCATGCCAAAAATCCCTGCAATGAAGGGGGGCCTTTTAATTGAAGAAAAAAAAGCTGCTGTATTTTTGAAAGTCACACCATCTTCTCACTTCACTACAGAATTCATTGTTAGGCTTCAACCATTATCCTTGAACAGTGAATGAAAATAAATCCAAGTGACACCAGAGAGAATCTGCAGGATGCTGTTGGGAAGACTAAAAAAAATAATGAATATTTTTGTACAAGTGGCCTTTAGCAATTGCCTCTGTCTGCTGTTATGAGAATGAAACTGAATTTATTTTTCTGCTCTGGCAGACTGGCACGTAAAAAATACCATGCCAACACAAGTAATATAAAGAAGTTACATGTTGTTTATTAAATGGGGTAATGAGTAAGGAAGAAGTAAACACAATAAACTTAGTGAAGTATTCAATGATGTTTTAGTTTCTAGAATTTTGGTTCAGGAGAATTAAATATGGGATGGTACTTCAATTTTAAACCTATATATAATCTTTGAAAACTGTTACATCTACGTGAGAGGCTAATGAAAAAAATAGTCTTCAACAGGAGACTGAGACCTGTGAATTTTCAGAATGTTTTCTGAAATTCACTTTGCCCACATGAAGACTCATTTGAAATAAAGTTCCCCCTCTCGGGGCGCCTGAGTGGCTCAGTCGGTTAAGCGTCTGCCTTCAGCTCAGGTCATGATCCCAGGGTCCTGGGATCGAGTCCCGCATCGGGCTCCCTGCTCAGCAGGGAGCCTGCTTCTCCCTCTCCCTCTCCTCCCCTGCTCCTGCTCTCTGGCTCACTCTCTCTCTGTCTCAAATAAGTAAATAAAATCTTAAAAAAAAAGTTTCCCCCTCTCTAAATCCAGTCTGTATCATCAACAGACACCTAAGTATGTATAATGCTATCTCCATCGGCCATCCATTAAAACAATTAGGCTGGATTAATACTGATCTCTGTCATTTAATATTCATCAGTTATTTGCCAAGCCTCCTTGTTTGTCCTCTTTCCCAAAAGAGACAATGAATGAGAGGTGAGCTTTACTACTCAGTCCTCCTTGTAGGATTAGGAAATGCCAACGGCTTGTTTTTCGGGCAAGGTTTGATTGTCTGTAATTATAGGAACGTCTATTGAAGTCTTATCTAGTAATACAATGTTTTAAAGCCTGTCCTGATCCTTGGGTAGAAATAAATTCTAAAAATATGTAAGTTGTTTGCTTGTATATAGGGAAAAATAGTTATAATGTGTTTATCATACTTTTACCCATTATGTGAGAGATTCTGACAAGATGATGAACAATATTTAGTGAGATTCTTCGAGTTTGTTCCTCAATACTGAAATATAAAGATCTAGAAGACTCCATTCACACTGTCACTTAAACTATTAAGGTAGCTCAACCCAAACTCCATTTCTCACTTGAATAAAAAATAGTTTTGATTCTTAATGTTAATGGTTTTATCATTAAAGAATTCACAGCACAAAGGGGAATTTAAATGACTCATAGATAAGATGACCATATAATTTATCATCCAACCTACTCATAAGTAACGCATTCAGGAGAATTTAGGATATAAAATGCCTCTTAGCGGAAGAGAAATATTTTTAAGTAAAAGGTTTTATAAAATATTTTGTACTTTCCCCCTGTATTGTGAGTACCTCTGCAAGTGAGAAGGTAGTTTATTTTTGTTTGCTTCGCTGCAAGGGGATGAAAAGAAGTGGCAAACTTTCCTATCTCCAGAAGATACTCAGTTATTTTGACTTAGGAAATGTGAAAACAAAACAAAACTGTTGCACTACTTCCAGAAAAGAACTCCCACCAGACTTTTGTTTTAGAAAAGAATAGATCCAGGTTGTTCACGGACAAAGGCTATTCACGTAGGTTTGAAAGAAGTGTGGAAGGAAAGGGGTGAGCATTCATCACCTGTGGCAGAGGTATCTGTACTGCGACGTCTTAGATGACAGACCCTCCAAATGGACGGCACGAGAACAGGGGCTGCAGTGGAAAAACAGAGGGGAGGATGCAGGCCAGACCACTGCAAGTATTAAGAGCCCAGCAAAGCATCTCTGCTCAGGTGTGGCATAGGAGCAACAGAAATACCTGATTTCAAGAAGTTACGGGGCTTTGACAAGTGGTGTTCCTGTGAACCCAACACCACATATTCTAGATTACTGAAAACCCAGAAGAGACAACCCTATGAAATATGATTTTGACTTGAATTTACTAACAGTCCAATAGGCAGTGACACTGAGTAGGTGGTGAGATGTAGAAAAATAAAGAGGTTTTTTTAAAAAAAAGTTTGTGGTTTGTTTTGTTTTAGTAAACTCTACACCCAGTGTGGGACTTGAACTTATGATCCCAAGATCAAGAGTCACATGCTCCTCCAACTGAACCAGCCAGGTGCCCCAAGAGAAATAAAAAGTTTAATAGATGAATTTTATATATGCTACATACCCCTCACAAAGGTATAGAGAGATTTTTGTAAAGTATCTGATTTATTTTGATTATCCACATCTATTAAATTGACTTGTGCCTATATTACTGGTTTGGGACTTTCTACTTTAACTGTAAAATAAATGTCAATATCTAAGGTTGATGATCATCTTAACTGGATGATCAGGACCTAAACTATTATTTTTCCCTACCTTCAGAGAATAATCTACTGACCTTGGTGTAAATGGATTTGGCCTTGGAAGACATTATGATACCCTAGGATTTTGGAATCTTGATAGTCCAACTAGCATACTTCAGGCAAAATCGCAGCTGTTGTAGCTGCCTCTGATGCCAGGGGTTACTCATCTCCAAGTATCAGGGAGCAAATGGGAACAGATGGTCTAATATATCTCCAACAAAAACTTTTAGAAGCATCTGCTAAATTTTGCTTATGGGCATCAGAAATGAGATACCTAGACTGAGGTTAAAAAAAAAAAAAAAAAAACAAACCTTTATTTTATCCTCATTAAACAGAAAGAGAACTGTTTTACATGGAAATCTATGAAAGACTTAGACCATGTTATGTAATCCTAAAACAACTACCAGATGCAACTGTCCTTGTATGAGAACATTATTACTAAACATTACCTTCTCAACCAAAACAGTAAAAAATAAAACCATGCCCATTTTTAGAAGCTAAAAATGCTTAGACTGAAATTCCATGCTTTACCACTTTTATTGTTGACCTTTTTTATGGAGTTCCATGACTGTGACTATATAATCTATTTGGATTTTCAGCATGTTTCAGGAGTACCTTCTACCTAGAATCAATGGTATACATCATTAACTTTATTATGCTATACAGTCCTCAAATGTCCAAAATCTTGGATTCTTTGAGAATATTGTGAAAGCAAGTTCCCTAAAGTGTTAAGAAAAAAAGGTGGGCTTCCATTTAGAATCAGTGTTTATTTACCCATTTATTAATACAATGGACATTTTTTTTAATCCCTACTGTGTCAGTTGCTGGGATACAAACTTCTGTGTATGTGTGTGTTTGCTTTTCATAACTTTTAACGATGGCTATATTGTATGCCAGTATAAGTGTTAATATTTAGTCCATTAATTCTTGACAGTTTATATTAGAAATAGAATTATTATTATAGAGATAGAGTGCTGAATGGGACTAAATAGGGATTTTGACAACATATCATGGATATATCTATATATTTATTTTTTCATGATGTCTTCAGTGGATATCTGTTGTTTGTATCTATCTATCTGTCTATCTATCTATGATCTATCATCATCATCATTCCACCTTTGGAAAAAAGCATCATATTTTTCCTAGAGAATTTCTTACTCTACATGATCAGCTGATGTGTTTTGGTGGGGGTAGATATGTCACCATTAAACCATCACATCTCCTTGGTTCACAGGTTGAGCACTTCATTCAAACCTAGCCTCAGAGTCAAGAGGGTTGAGTTGCCACAAAGAATAAATGTAAACCTAGAGTTATGGCAGCCATTTTGGTACCATGAAAGGAGACCTACCTGAAAATGGAATTGCTAGGAAAGAAAGCTGAGCTGAGAAAAGGAAAGAATAAGACCATATTTTATGATATCATTTGAACCTCTCAATTCAACCATGTCTAAAGACTTTTTCTACACTGGACTTTTTTCAGGTAGGGCTTAAGATTATGTGCCACAGTCTAATAAATTTGTGTCCTGAGCTCTGCCATTTAATGGTTATAGAACATCCACCAAATACTATGTCTCAGTTCAGCATCTGTAAAATAGGAATAATAATAGTTACCTCTTTGGATTGTTGAGAGAATCACATAACCTAGCACAAATCAAACTCTGATTTCCTCCCTGTAAGCTGTCCATCTGAAAACTATATTTAAGTAAATCATAATTCTATCCTTTTAGTTATTATAGGGCAACACCAAGAATTGAAATACTTAAACTCACATTTGACTTTTCTCTTTCATTCTTCACATGCAATTCAACAGTAAATCTGTTCAAGTCTGTTTAATATACATCTAAAATCCAGTTACTTCTCAGTTCCTCTACTTTTACAAGCCTGATCCAAGCCATCATTGTGTTTTGCTTGGATCATTGCAGTAGACTCAAACCTGGTCTTCCTGGCTCCTTTCTTGTCTTACTAATCTCAAAATAGTAGTCATAGTAATTCTTTTAAGATATGTCAGGTCAGACTAAAATACAAATATCTATCAAGGCCCTATACCTTTGGCACTGCTTTTGAAGAGGAGTTCTGGAAAAGTATGGGAAAATTTTATTATCACAATAAAGAAGGATAGGGTGCTTCCACTGATATTTACTGAGCCAAATCTAAGGATCCCAGAAATCCTACCACATGTAGAGTATTCCTGAACAGCCCTGTCCCCTTCCACAGCTTTCAAATGGAATTACAATTTCATAAAAATGAAAAACTTGTTTATGTTTCTGAGCTTAGAAACAAGTTCTATTTTACATATAACCAAAGTATTTTCTAATAGTTTTCATACACTGAATTTTCCAAGAATACCATGATCGGACTATTTAGGGAAGATTATACTTAGTTCTGTTTGATAATTTAACAAGTCACGTCCACAACTTTAGAAACTCACATCACTGTAGTATCTTAGTTCCTAAAACAATTTGGTTTGTATCTGTAGCTACTATAAAGAAAGGGGTGTTGAGTATGACAGGGTTGAGGACTGCTGCCTTATAGGATCTCAACTTGTCCAATCTTCACTCCTTGTTTCTCTTTAGCATCAATTTCTGCTTTTCCCTCCCTCACTTCCTCTGCTCAGCTCCAATCACACAATCTTCTCTGAATATGCCACACCGTTGCCTGGTATGCTGTTCCCTCATCATCTCACACTCTCTCATCTCCTTCAGGTCTTTGCTCAAATATCAACTTCTCACTACCCACCGTATATAAGATTATACTGCCCATCCCACTTCAGAATTTCCTATTCTCTTTGACAGCACTAATTTTCTTGATAGCATTTTAAAATATCTAATCCATCGTAATTATCTTTTGGCCAGTTTCACTGAATAGAATGTAAACTCGCTTAAAGTGGATGTGTAAAAATTTATCTATTTTGTTCATTGCTGCACTCCAAGCACATAAAATAAGCCCTAGCAAGAGCCCTTCCTCTAAACGTTAGCCTTTCAATAGATATTTGTTGAGTGAATAAGTAAATTAATGATTATTACTCCATGGAAAACACTTAGAATGGTATCCAGTACATAGTAAGTTTTCAAATGACATGCTGTTATTAACAACAAATTTCATTTTGCTTAAGTAAGACTGCCTCTGTGCTGTTTCTATGGAGACAGACCTAATCAACAAAAATCCTAAATCCAATATATCTAATTAAAAAGTAATAAGGTCGTATGACAACAAAGGAGTTACCAAGAAATCATGTTGTAGATACTTCAGAATTATGGGCTTCATTAAATTCTATTGCTTAAATTTATGAAAAAAAGTCTGAGCTACTAACTGTTATTAAAAAATATTCTTAATAAGAATTGGCACTACTGAACTAAGATGTTTTAAACAATAATTTGTATGATATTGTATCCAATTGTTAGAACAAAAATGTAATATGAAATAACAGAAGCAGTCATTCTGGAACAAAAATATTTTATTTTGCCTCTGATGAAGAGTTATTGCAGGGATCTCTGTATCTATCTGTTGTTCTATAATTTTAAAGGGAGCATAGTAAAAAAGAATGAAAAATACCACAGTAAGAAGACCATCTCAGCACAACAAATGATGCAGCTAGTAATACAGCAAAATAATCTCTGCTAGCAGGTCAAAAATTTAGAAAAGCTTCAAATGAATTAGAAATGTTGTACAAGGAAGAAGATAAGTGTTCTATAGTCACTCAAGGGGATATATCAAAGAAGTATAAAAAATATACATTAGAATGGGTCAGACATCCTTAGATCAGAAGGGGAGAGATAAAGAAATGATCAAAGAAAAGAATATAGGAATTAAGTGGCTTGAAAGTAGAAAAAAAAGGCACAAACATTTAACAATGACAAAAATGATCACAATACCTTTGAGGCAGTGGATCCGAGGAAAGAGATTCTTGCAAATAAGTGATAACTCTGATTATGGTTGAAAAAGAAATGATTGCTTATTTCGCTGCTCAGGTCTCAGACTTCAACTTTCCTATACCCGTCCTCCGAGCGTGGGTGTGTGTTCTAGTTCTTCAAGGTCTGCCACAACTGTTTCTCATTCCCCTACTTCCTCTTGCATCTTTGCAGTAATCTCTGTCACCTGAGGTAACCTCATCTGATCTGATCTTCACCATCTGACAAAGTCTAACAAATGGGGAAAATGGGTGGTGTTCTCTAATGGAGGAAACTGAGCCTATGTATGATAAAGTCATAATAAAAGAAAGAACTTAATTTAAATAATCAGTGATTAAATAAGGATAATTATAATAGATTTGAAATATTTAAGGGCCTTCTATTATGGTAATGATCAAAAAGATATTTTGTATATTCACTAATTTCAATCTTCAAAAACTGTTTTGTTTTCTAAGTACTGTCTTTTAATCTCCCCAAACTCTAAGAGGTTAAGTTCTATTATTATTTATATTATATAGATGCATCTAGGCTATATATAATATTCTCAAGTACAAAGAAGAGGTGGCTTTTGTTGGAACTGAACTTAAGTCTTTGTTCAATCCCTAGTTTATTGTACTTCCCAAGAAGGGGAGGTAATGTCATTGCATGATGTTTACTCTTCTTGATATCTGGTAGCTTAAATACCTGATGTAAAATTAATAATGCTTAAATATTATGAAAGTAAGTCAATGCATTTCATGTTACATTTAATGGAAACGGATTCATCTTCCAAAGGAAATGATGAGAAAAACTAGACTAATATAAAAAGGAATATATGTATATCAGTGAATCATTGAAATAGCAGAAAAAGAAGTCACAGAAGTCAAACAAAAAATATGAAAAAAAATTTGAAATAGAAACCATGAGGAGGTACGCAAGTCAATTTTATCCTTATGCTGAAAATAATAAATATAAAATTAATTTAGAATAATTATTCTAAATAATATTCTAAATAATTTAGAATTATTAATTAATTTAGAAAGACATATTTAAACATATAACATAAATCTAACAATAAAAGGTATACAATCTGTAAAGAAACTTACAAAATTTTGATAAAGGACATTTAGAAAGTTCTAAATAAATGAAAGAAATTACTTATTCACTAGTTGGGAGAAAATATATCAAAGATACAAAATCTTCCTAAATTGACCTATAGATTCAATGCAATTATCAAATTTTTACAGGATTTCTCATAGATACTTAGAATACATATAAGAAATAGCAAAATATGAAGAGTAGCCAATACTTTCAAAAGGGAAGATGAGGAGACCTGTTCTCTCAGACATAGAAACACATTTGAATCAAGGAAAATATATTAAGATTTCTATATCAGCATGTTTTAATAGCAAAAAATATTAACTGGTATCCACTTATCCATGTCCCAGTTCTTTAGTGGACATATTGACCAATGCTTATATTTGGGGATTTCAGCAACTCTAGTACTCCAGCAAATTCCTGATAATCATGTATCAGTTTAACCATTACAGATAAAAGGGCTTTTAGAGTACCATATTAACCTTTCATATGTGTGTGCTTTCTTACTTCACATAATTGTATGCTGTTCTTGACATCATCACCTCTCTGGATGTAACCATCATTCTTTCTGTTATGTCCCCACGGTCGATTCTGAGCATATGGCATCTATAGCACTTCTCACCAAGTATTTTGCTACTCAGAGATGTTATGAGTATGTATAGCCCTTGATGAGTTTTCAAAAAAGCACACTGCACTGCTTCCAGTTCTTTATCGGTAGATTAAATGTGGAACTGAAGTTAATCACGTTATGGAATGTCATAGAGATGACATCCCAGATTTTCTGAGACCAACAAGTGAATAATAGCATAAAGACTGGGCAAAATGGAAACCTGAGTGTGATTTTCAGGGACCTGTAGTTGGCATTAAAGTGCCTTTTTACCTTGATCATCACTGTGGGGACTTTGATACCTTGAGCAACAGCGCCGGGTAACTCAGAGGCGTACACATGGGCAAACGTGCAAAAGAGACAAAGGAAGCTTCTCAGTCTAGTAGATTATACGTAAGCATGTCCCATAATTAATGACAGAGTGACTGCTAGACAAAGGAACACAACAAATGCGAAATTTGAGAAACCACCTGGTTCCTTGATATCAATTACAAGAAGAGGGTAAAGTTTTAAACATTGGAGCCAACAATTTACAAGTGTTTAAACGGCAGGTTTAAGTGTCTTCTTCTAGCTGTATTCTTAGTCGGATTATACTTAAGGACAATGGAAACAAAGAGGTGGCTTCTTCCCTCTCAGTAGCCATGGGAAAAGAACTCTAAAAATCAAAAATGGTATCACAACACAATATTGAGAAATGGCAATGAGAACATGGCAATATTTAGAAAGATTTTCCTAGAGGGAGAAAAATAAAAATTATTTTATGGTAATGTAAAAAATATGTCAACTAATGGAAATATTTGACTGAGTTAAAAGATGTCACCTTGTAGATATCCTCTAGCAATGTAGAGTAGGTTATCCAAACACAGTAGAAATGTTTTTATATTTGTGGGGAGTGGTATAGTAACTGCCTAATAATCTCAATTGCATCAGGATCTTTACTGTGCATAGTTCTGTTTTTACTGATATATACTCAACAGTTTATCCAATCTATTTGGTAATTATATATGCCAAAATATTATTCTATTCTCCCCTCAATATTTTGAAATCTTATTATAACTGAGTAGGTATGCTAATGACAGTCTATAAAAATTCCAAGTAATTACAGATTACATTGTGTTAAATGTTTTACATTTTAAATTTTATTTATTTATTCGGAGGTTTACCTCAGTTTCAAAAAATGGGCTTTCTTCTCAAGGAATGCATTTAGTATTCATGATAGTGAATGAATAATGATAACTGTTTAAGCCAGGTGTTGTAGAAAGTTACTGGAAATTAATCAAACAAAGAAGTCTACCAAGATCTATATACTTCTCAAGGCTGGTTTCAGATTGCTTCTATTTTATCTTGGCTTCCTGTTCAGTAGTGTCTAAAATTTGTGCCAAGTCCTCAGAGAGATACCTTAAACTGTGATTAAAGAAAGCAAGATAATTTTAATCACTCCTTTAGAACATAAGCAATCTTCCAATTATTTTAATGAAGGTCTGATTATGTAATATGTTGAACTTTTTCTTTTTTAGTTTCTTTCAATTTATAATTATTTCTTACTTTTTATATTTTACAAGATGGATAGAATAGAAAACTAAGATTGCTTTGGTCTATTATTTACTAATTGCTACTTGTCTTACCCAGGAATGGGACATTTTTAAAATTATTTTAAGATACTGAGTCATATCAATTTTTTACATTTTATTGACATTTATATCATTTCACACTAATTAGTTTTTTCTTTTTTGAAAAACAAATTTGCTGAGATGCATGCATCATTTCTGGGGCTGTCACTCATAAAGTAATTGCAATGTGAACATTGTTTCTAAGGCAGCCGGCAAACTCTTTCCTATTGTATCTTTGGCAATAAAATTAACTGCCTTCTTTCAATAAACACTTTAATAAGTATTTGGATTTTTTACAGGAACTATGTCAGATTTTAATTATTAAGTCTTACCTCTTTTTAAAACTAATCTTATGGGGTTTCCCTAATTATTTTCCATTGATTTATTTAAAAGTTTTCTGAGATTCCAATAAATATTAAAACATATCAATACAATTAACTGCAAGGGTCTCTATTATGACTTGTTTTGCCTTTTGACAAAGACTGTCTCTTTTAACCAAATATGAGTCAGGCTCCTCTGAGTCCTCTTTCGGACTAGTCCCTGACCTTGGGCTTTGTTGTTGTCCCAATTACTTCATTTTTAGGAAGAGTCCTGTTAGGTCAGTTTATTGATAATCCCCCATCCTTGATATCTATCTGCTCATATTCCTCATTCCTACCCTCACTGTCTTATCACCCTGTCCTACATTCAGCAAGAATCCTGTTGAGCTACCAAGAATGTCCATGGCCTTGATGTTTCCTCTTAGTAATTTTCCATCCACTGACCCCCACCCTTCTCCTTGGCTACAAATCTCTACTGTCCTTGTATTTGTAGTTGAGCCCAATCCCTCTTCCCTACTACAAAACCCCACTGTAGTAGTCCTCTTGAATAGTCTGCCTTCCTGTCTTTAACAAGCACCATAATAATTTTTTCTTTAACATCTCAAAGGGATCTTTGGGAATTATAATTTAAATATTTGTTTACTATGCAATACCAACAATTATTGTCTAAAGTTTATTTCCTACCTTAATTTCCTTCTGTCTCGCCTTGACCACAAAATCTCTTCACTATTTACTGTAAGTCTTTTTTTTTTAGTAACAAAAGATCTTCCTAGGTGTGGTGCCTCAGTGAAGTGTGGTATACAAAATACTTCACAGGTGACTTTGCTTATGGTCCAATTCATTCGGTGTAGGCTCATAGCTTCAAAATCCTCTACTAACTGAAAAGTTACATTTTAATAGCTTCCCCCTGGGATTCATATAGACATTAAGCTCAAGAAGTCCTGATTAGGACAGTGGTCTCAACTCTGGTTACACATTAGAATGCCCCAAAAATCTCTCTAAAATTAATGCCAATGCCTAGAATGTTTCCAAACCACTTAAATCAGAATCTTGGAAAATGGTAGGGCCTTGCTTTCTTTCTCTCCCTTCCTATTTCCTTCCCTCCCTTCCTCCCTTCTTTCCTTTCCTCCCCGCTCCTTCCATCTCTCTATCCATTCATTCCTTCTTTTTCCCTTTTAAAGCTTCTTAGGTGGAATTCTAAAATGTAGCCAGAATAGAGAACAATTATATTCCTGATGATGGAAATATGCAGTTTCTACCGTATTTACTACATATGCCACCTGCACAAATTAGTCAGTATGTTTGGTTTTAACTACCTCATCTGTTAAACTAGAATATCTGCCTCAAAGATTTAAGCATAGTGCTTAAAACAACATCTCATAGATAATAACTCTCACAAAGTGGTCACTGCATTTACCAAAATTATATCATGCTTATTTATTCCATAGATCTGGTGTATCTAAATATAGAGATGACCTGTTTTTCCTCAAACTTCAGGGCTTTGCATCATTTAATTTGGTTTCAAGACTCTAAGGATTGACTAAACTACAGTTCTTATTCTAATGGATTCAAAGACCAATCTTACAGTTTCCTATATAGCTGCAGTCTGTGATTTTTTATGTGATTTTTATAAATCAAAGAACATTATAACATATTTTCTGTTAATCTCAGAAAAAGGGCCTTCTTTTGCCTATTAAAGGCTCTTCAACAACTCCTGCTCAGTTTTCTGAGCTTCAGGACCTTGTCTATTTCTTTCAATTTTGGTGAAATAATTACAATTGTATATATTATATCTTTAGCCGCATGCATTCAGCACGCATGCCTTTAACAGATGCAGGGACAAGATAGATTTTCTGCTTATTTTGAGGAAGGGACTGATTTTACCATACTGTAAAGGAAAAAGTGCTTTTCCCCCAATGGAAGTAAGACAAACATATTATAAAATCATCACTTAAAATTTATCTCCTTAGTAAATCTAAGCTGGATCTAATATAAATTTGTTTTAGATAACGACTGACTTTAAGAAATAATTTGAAAAAATGAAGGGGGGGAAATCGGAGGGGGAGACGAACCAGGAGAGACTATGGACTCTGAGAAACAAACTGAGGGTTCTAGAGGGGACGGGGGTGGGAGGATCGGTTAGCCTGGTGATGGGTATTAAAGAGGGCATGTTCTGCATGGAGCACTGGGTGTTATATGCAAACAATGAATCATGGAACACTACATCAAAAACTAAGGATGTAATGTATGGTGATTAACATAACCTAATAAAATAAAAAAATTTAAAAAATTAAAAAAGAAATAATTTGAAAAACAGTTACTAAAGAATATAATTTAGTCAGGTAAAATCAAAATGGCTAATATATATATACATATATATATATATTTGCCTCTTATCTTAGAGTACATGTAGGTAGAAACAGAAAAAACTGAATAAACTTATATAACAAAATGATTGGGGAGGATGATCAACAAAGGATGAGGGATTGCAAAGAAATTATGGAAGACAGAATGCTGATGAGGTATGGTGGAAGATGAAATGGGCCTAGATGTCTGCATCCCAAAACACATTATGAAGAACCTGTAGTGGAGGTAAAAACAGCAGCTCTGGGCTCAGAGGCAGTTGAGTAAGATAGGAGTGGAAAGTGGGGCTTTAATCAGGAAGATTAATTTGGGGGTTGTGTGAAGCTCCACTCTATTAGTCAATATACCCCATATTGCTAACCCACAGAGTGCCAGCAGGCAATTCACACTTGAAGAGCAGAAACTGGGCTCTCTCCTGATATGAACTTGAATCATACAGGCTTTTAGCTAGAGGACTAGTGCCCACCCCCTCTCCTTCTTTGTCCCTCACTGCAGAGATCTAGTAGTGGAAACTCCTCAGAGAGATAAATGATGTAAATGAAAACAAAAACGAATTAATACACGGTAGAAGAAACCCAGAACAGGTACCCAGTTCTTTCTGAAATTTAAACCAGACCATCAAGAATCAATGGAGGTATGTGCAGATCTGTAGTATGAAGGACCAGACAATGACCACCCAATCTAAAATAGTCACTCATAGAAACAGAGAGTGGAGTGGTGGTTACTTGGAGTGAGAGGGATGGCGATATGAGAAGATGTTGGTCAAAGGGTACAAAGTTTCAGTTATGTGAGATGAATGAGTTCCAGAGAGCCAGAATATAGCATGGTGACTGTAGTTAAACAATACTATATAATGTGCTCGAAACTTCTAAGAGAAGAGATCATAAATCTCACCACACACACACACACACACACATACACACACACTGGTAACCATGTAGAGGTGATGGATGTTAGTTAACTCGATTCTGATGAGATGTATATATCTATCTATCTATATATATATATACACACACACACATCAGACATAGCATCATATCACATATAATATATGTATATATATCAAAACATTAAGTTTTCTCTTAAACATATATAATTTTTATATGTCAAAGATATTTCAATAAAATTATTTTTAAAAAAGAATAGTTCAGATCAGATCGGGTGCGTTCAGGGTGGTACGGCCATTGAACACTACATCAAAAACTAATGATGTACTATATGTTGGCTAACTGAACATAATAAAAAAAATAATAAATAAATAAATAAATAAATAAAGAAAGAATAGTTCAACTAAAAAAAAAAAAAAAGGACAATGGACACCGCAAACCAACTGATCATAAAACAAACAGATAATTCAAGGAAAAGAGTGATGGTTATCCTCAGAGACATGAGGGAATGTGGCACATACACAGTGTGGAATTATGGCAACTAGAAAAAAGGAACAACAAAGAAATAACAAAGAGAATTCAGGTTCAAAAATAAGAGCAGTGATACTGAAAATAAACACTGAAGGAATACAAAATGAGTTAAGTGGACATCTCACAATGGAGAATAGAGAAACAAAAAAAGTTTTCACATGAGTTTTTAAAAAATGGCAGAAATTTACATGTCCAGGAAATTTACTATTAGACTAACAGAAATCATAGAAAAAGAGGACTACAGTGATAGAGGATATGAAACTATCAAAGGATAACATCATTTCCTATTTATGAAGGAATTATGAGTCTTCACACTGAAAAGACATGCTGAATATCCAGTTCAATGCATAAAAAGTCATCTATCTCTACTTGAGCACATTATCTTGAAACTTCAGAATACTAAAGACAAGAGAAAGACTTGGAAGAGTTTCCAGAGAGGAAAAAAGAAAATATCACTTTCAAAAGAACAAGAATTGAAATGTTCTTAGGCATCTTTTCATTTAGATCAGATGCTAGAAGACAATTCATATTTCTAAGGAAAATTAAATTAGAACTTCTTACCCAACCAAACTCAATGAAGTATGATAGCAAAATAAAAATTATTTCAGACATGTAAGATTTAGCAAGTAAATCTTCCACATGTTGTTTCTATGAATACCTTGAATAATGAAGTTAATGGCCTCCAGGAAACAGTAGCTCAAAGGCAGGAAAGGGAAGGCTAGACTGAGGCCTCAAGAGTGACCCATCCAGACCAGATCAGGAGGCCACTGAAAAAAGTAGGAGAATCTATAAAATAGATAATGTAGTAAAAACAGCTGAAAACTAGGGGCTTCATAAAGTCCACATAAAGCAAACAAAACAAAACAAAACACCAGAAACTTAAAGAGCAAAGCTTTTTAAATGGAACTCATAGTTCAAATATAAAGCAGTGAGATGTGGCATGATTTTAAGTAACTGACTTAGTATAAGAAAAAGACTACTCAACCTTGGTGTGAGACATACTCACTTTTAGGTGACATCGGGTTGTGTGTGACATCAGAGTCCCAGAGAAGAAAAATGCAATCCTAGAGTAAAACTTGGCCAGGTGGTGAACATTTATGCATTTATATAAAAATATATTACAAATGTTAATTATTGGTTTTCAAATTATAAATTATTGTTAAGGCATAGATACAATGGGACAGAATGTAGAAGTAACAGGATACAGACAGAAGGGGGACAAAGAAGAAGAGATTATTCTATCCTGATATTATAATATGAGAAGCTGAGTATGGGTGGCACAAAAGAGGTTTGAGAAGAGAATATAAAATTTTTTAAATAATAAAAATAAATGTAAAATCAAAATAGTTATCAAATCTCTACAGAGTTGAGAATATGTGGCAAGTAGTCTAATGTAAGGGAGTGAAGTGTTCTCCATAGAAAGACAAAAGTCCTATCTTCTGAAACCAAGTAGAAAAATACATATATAACTTAGAGTTTTGATATAACTATCAAAAATATTAACAAATGGTCAGAAGTCTTTACAAAGTAGGAATAGGATTGATAAGGAATGAGGTAATTTACTTTCTATGTCCTGACCTTCTGTGTATTATTTTATTAGTTTATTGTGTTCATTAATTTATTCTCATCTAAAAATCCAAAAAGTATTAATTTGGATGGCCCAAGATGGCAGCAAAGAAAGACATTATTGTATATATAGAAAACCATCAAAACTCCACTGAAAAACTGTAAGTACCAATAAATGAATTTGTTAAGTCTGAGGGTACGAAATTAATATCCAAAAAACTGTTTGTTTGTATAAACTGTACAAACTAGTATAAACTAGTATAACTAGTATAAACTAGTTTTTGTATTTGTATAAACTAGTCATGAAATTTGTATAAACTAGTTATGAAATATCATGAGAGATAAATTAAGAAAACAATTCCATTTATAATTGCACTAAAAAGAATAAAATACCTATGAACAATTTAATTGAGGATGTGAAAGACCTGTACACTGAAAACATTGACGAAAAAAATTGAAGACACAAATAAATAAAGATATTCCATGTTCATGAATTGGAAGAATTAATATTGTAAAAATGTTAATTAATGGTCAATTCACTTATGACAAAGGAGGAAAGAATATACAATGAATATTGGACAGTCTCTTCAATAAATGGTGTTGGGAAACCTGGAAAACCACATGCAAAAGAAAAAAAACTAGACTACTATCCTACACCATACATAAAAATTAACTCAAAATGGATTAAAGACTTGAATGTAGGGCCTGAAACCATAAAACTCCTAGAAGAAACATTGGTGGTAAACATCTTAACATCTATCTTGGCAATGATTTTTAGGATATGACTCCAAAAATAAAGATTAAAAAAAACCAAAAATAAACAAGTGGGACTATATCAAATTAAGAAGTTTCTGCACAGCAAAAGAAACATCAGCAAAATGAAAAGGCAGCCTACTGAAAGGGAGAAAATATTTGCAAATCATTTATCTGATAAGGGGTTAATATCCAAAATACATAAAATAACTCATACACCTTAAAAACAGCAACAAAAAACCCCAAAAACAATCCAATTAAAACACAGGCTGAAAACCTGAACAGACATTTTTCCAAAGAAAACATGCATATGGCCAACAGGCATATGAAAACATACTCAACATCACTAATCACCAGGGCAATAGCAAATCCAAATCACAATGAGATACCACCTCACACCTATTAGAATGGTTATTATAAAAAAAGACAAGAAATAACAAGTGTTATTGAAGATACGAAGAAAAGGGGACTCTTGTGCACTCTTGGTGGGAATATAAATTGGTGCAGCCACTATGGAAAACAGTAATTGAGGTTCCTCAAAAAATTAAAAATAGAACTACCATATGATCCAAAAATTCCACTTCTAGGTATTTATCCAAAGAAAACAAAATATCAATTCAAAGAGATACATGTTCTCCTATGTTCACCACAGCATTCTTTACAATAGCCAAGATATGGAAACAACCTAAATACCATCAATGAATGAATGGATAAAGTGGTATGTGTACATATATAGTGGAATGCTATTCAGCTGAGAAAAAGAAAAAAATCTTGACATTTGTAACAACATAGATGTACCTTGAAGACATTATGCTAAGTGAAATAAGTCAGAGAGAAAGAGACTAATACAATGTCACTTTACTTATATATAGAATCGAAAAAGGAAACAAAATGAACAAACAAAACAAAACAAAACTCATGGATACAGAGAACAGAACAGTGGTGATTAGAGGGCAGCATATTTGGGGGAATGGGCAAATCAGATGAATGGGTTAGTCAAGAGGTACAAACTTCCAATTATAAAATAAGTCATGGGGGGGCACCTGGGTGGCTCAGTCAGTTAAGCTTCTGCCTTCAGCTCAGGTCATTATCCCAGGGTCCTGGGGTCGAGCCCCACATTGGGCTTGCTGCTCTGAGGGGAGAGACTGCTTCTTCCTCTCTCTCTCCCCCTGCTCATGTTCTCTCTCTGCTCACTCTCTCTCTCAAATAAATAAATAAAATCTTTAAAAAAAATGTCATGTAAAATAACCTATCTGAAATAAGAGATTATGAGTAATTTTCAATTATCTGATTTACGGAAATCAGTAGAAAAAAATGATAATTACACCAGCCATTTTAGTGAGCACTGGTGTCATTAGTCAAAATTCTTTGCCTTAGACTATGTTATTAGTTACTACATCTTGATATTAATCTTTTACTATGTGAATGGTATTATATTAAGCACTAATGTAGAAAGGTTTTCTTAGGAAAACTTTATTTAATTAAGCCTGTAAGTTGAATCATGAAAATGAAAAGTGGGAGACCATTGACTTTAGTTAGAAGTATTTGGTACTCATTAGCTGCACTTATCCATCTCTTTTGCTCATGTTTCTGCCAGTAAGAAGGTATAGTAGACACTTTGGGATGCCCAAGTTACAACAGTCCTCCTCCTCTTCTTCACAAAATTCTGTTGTTATTTTATGTTTCCTTTCCAGATATCTGTCCTCATACCAGCTCTATAGAGTCACCTTAATTAGTAAACCATCTGAGGCTGTGCATTCTCCTGGTGATCAGGGTGTTACATCCCAAATTAAGGAAAATAAGGGAAGGATTGCTAGTTCACTGTTGGAATTGAATTTTTCTCTACAGCTATATACAAACAAGAAAGCATGGAGGCTTCACTACCACTGGTAGGGATTTGTGACAGTAGTAAACTAGACTGAGCATGAAGTTGAGTTCACTGATGGTGACAAAAAGGGTTGACTGATAAGAAGATTCACAAGGATGGGAATAAAGTATAGCAAGTGAGCCTCCTGATGCACAAAACTGAAAGAGATATTCCATCTTGCATGACCCTAGTTCAGGCCCTGACTCACAGGATCCCAAATGACAACGCTTACAAATCTACATTTTATTGCAGAAAAAAGACACAATACAGCAACAGTATTGAAGATCTTTATCACAACCAAAGGCTTCCTCACAGCCAGGGGTCAAGAGAGGCGAAGTTCAAACTTAAATTCTCCTCCCTCTGCAAGGGCCTTAACGGATATGCTTTCTCCCTCACACAGAAAACCACCTGACATGTGCCTGGAACCCCTTCAGAAGCAGGGTGCCCCAAACAGTTCCAATTGGGTAATTCTTTTTATACTCTGCTGATCACCTAAGCATAGCCTTGCTCTGTAACTGGCTCAGTAGGAGAACCTTCCAGGAGTCTCGGGGAACATCGTAAGTCTCAAGACCAGATACCCACCATCAATCTCGTTGTTATCTAAAAGCAATGCCTACAAGCTGGTACAAATAATGTGAAATCATGATTACAAAGCTACACTCTTAATCAGCATGTTTCACGTCTTGACCAGAGTTCAGTCCCATGCAGGTACAATCCTTACTTCAGTAAAGCAACTGAGCTTGCTAGAATGTCACACTGAACCTAGGCAGACAAACACATGATTTTTGTGATGATATCATTAAGCTGTTAACCAACCATCTATGAAGAGCGTCTCTTTCTGGTTTTCTTGTTAAAAGAGACAATATATTTTTAAATTTTATACTGTTTACACTGGTTGATAGGGAGCTTCTATTTTGGCAGCTCAAAGTATCCTAACCTACACAGGAGAACACTCCTTTATCTGCAGTTATTTGGGAGAAAATGGGTGAATAAGGCAAAGTATTCATCAAGAGAAGGGCTCTATTTAGGCAAACATTTACTCAAGCATTGCCAAATACCTTTTCGGTACTCTTTTACCTAAGAGAAAAATCTTTCTTGGGGGGCAGGCAGATGTCCTTCAGAAACAATTGCACCACATGTACCATGCGTTAGTATTATACATTGTTTGGTTCCCTGAGTAGGTTTTGTGGAAGGACATACTTTAATTCTGATGATCTTAAATCTTTTATCTCTACTTATTCCCTTTTGCATACTTCTATTTTGATAATAGTTGGTTGGTTTTTTTAAAGATTTTATTTATTTATTTGTCAGAGAGAGAGAGAGAGAGAGTGAGAGCACAAGCAGGGGGAGCTGCAGAGGCAGAGGGAGAAGGAGAAGCAGGCTTCCCGCTGAGCAAGGAGCCCGATGTGGGACTTGATCCCAGGACCCTGGGATCATGACCTGAGCCGAAGGCAGACACTTAACCGACTGAGCTACCCAGGCGTCCCTATTTTGATAATAGTTTGCATTTGGTTTCACATTACTAATTTCATTTTTCCTATAGAAATTGATTATTAAACAATAGTTTAAGCAGTTCTTTGCATTCAGCAGAGGTCTACACAGGGGCATCTGTACATTTAAGTAACAATTTGGTTGAAGAACTACATATTCACATACTTACGACTTCCTCTGAAATCAAACTGTCCTTTGATTTTAGCCTTTAGTCAATCGAACAAACTCAAATAATTAAATATTTTTGCCTATTTTGCTATAGCTGAAACTTTCACACTTGTTACTTCTTATGATGTAAGATATTTCAAACTTTATGGTAAGCAAGAACAAACTAAGAAAATTAAAACAAACAAACCACCTACTCAAACTCTAGAGACAAATATTTTATAAGAAGGTAATTCGGTAAGCTATACAATGTCTGCCTGTTAGAACCGAGCAGCTGGTGGAGTGAACCTGTGTATCCTGGGAAGCAGGGATGTTTGCAATAACTCCACTGTCAGGGAATTTTAATTTCCCTTTGTGACCGTGATTTTGGTTGAAAAAAATTTCTGTCAAAATTCTTTTAATGGATCTGGAGTATAAAATAATATATAGAGATTGGGAAAATGTTGGCACTAAATCCAGACTGGGTTTTAAAAAATAAGATCCGTAAATTATACTGCCTCATGAATTCTGAACTTTCAGAACTTGCCTGAAAATTTTGGCCCCAAATAAATGTCATGAATTAAGTTTTACTTGGAGCTGTTTTTTTATCAAGTTGATCTGATGCCATTGTTATAAACTGACCAAATGTTTCTCTTAAAAACACCAAATGTACATGAAGTGAATAGAGATATTTGAAAAAAGAATAGTCCATAAAATGAGTGAATATGTAAAAGTAGTATGGAGGGCAATATATTATCAAAGTTTTTGAATTACAGTTACAATTGAGATCCAATTTCAATATGGGTGCATATTATATTACACATTCTGTACTTCTTAAATATTAAAACTAGAATTTGATTATCTTTATGATAGTCATATATGCGATCTATGGAACTCTTAAAACTTCTCTACTTTATTCTAAAAAATGTTAACACATAATAAGGCATTTTTTTAAAGTAGGGAAATAAAAAACTGAAGACCCTCAAATCATGCTGGAAATAAAAATGGATAAAAAATTACTTGGAAAGCGTCACAGCATCATAAAATATGGTACTAAATTATACCTCAAGGGGTGCCTGGGTGGCTCAGTCGGTTAAGTGTCTGCCTTCGGCTCAGGTCATGATCCCAGGGTCCTGGGATCGAGCCCCACATTGGGCTCCCTACTCAGTGGGGAGCCTGCTCTCCCTCTCCCTCTGCCCCTACCCCCTCACTCGTGCTCTCTCTCTCTCTCAAATAAATAAAATCTTTAAAAATTAATAAAACCTCAAAAACCTGGCTTTTAGCCTAGCTTTTCCAGTGACCGTGTGATGTTGGGCAAATTATATTATTTCCCTAGAATTCGCATTTCATATATTTCCCAAGAATGGATTGTACCATATTTTTATTATCTCTTTCAGCTTTCTTTTCATTAAGTCTTAGCTTTTATTATTTATACATGGCTGAGATTATATATTTCACAAGGATTTCTACCACTGAACTATCTTCATGATTACAATCACTCTATAGGTATCAATTTCTCAGTTATTTCCTATCAAATGTTGTAGAATTACCCTGACCATCCAAACCTAACATAATAATAGAGGCTACTCGTACTATTCCTGCTAATACCCCAACACTGATACTGTTGTTTCTGCAATTATTCAATTCTGCCCTAATGTCCTTGACTCATGAGCTTAATTTCAAACTTAATTTCCAAATGATGCCTGTGGTAGAAGATGCATGGTGATAATGTCCCTCTTGCTAAGCCCCATGCAATGTAGTGGGAGAATAATTCCCCACAAGTATACCATAGAGCTCTTAGAAAGGGGGTCAAATATTGAGTGTTCAATACCGGATTAATGTCTTCTCAAGAGTTTACTCCATTCTGTTGAATGCCAAGTCTCTGTTATCTTAATATAAATGCATAAATCCCTGTTGTTTTGTGAGGATTAAATCTGAAAGTAGGTTTGGATTCACACTTACACTGTATTCTAAATGCATCTCCCAGAGTTACGTATGTCTAACACGTGACTGCACCATATTGCAGTACCTCCAAATGCAAATAAGGAAGATGAGCATCAAAAAGGAAATTATAAGATACTATGGGAGCACAAAAGAAACGATGACCTCTGCGCTGGCAAGTTAGAGAACCTGTCCCGGAGGAAGTAACACTGGACTTGGAATTCTGATGAGTTTTTGCAGTTCAACAGATAGACAAGCATCAGGTAGGTCATTTACGGGCAGCAGGGACAGCATGTGCTGAGGCTGGGGAAACTGACATTGCTTGGTGGCCTTCAAAAAATGGAAATTCAGAGTGTGTGGAAGCAGTAAAAGGGAGAATGAACAGGAAAAGTGCTTGGGAGTTAGAAAGGGATTAGCCTGTGATAGGGTTTTTATGCCATGCCAAGGAATCTGCACTTCATCTTTTAAGGTATGGAAGGTCACTGAGACATTTTAGATGAGAGAAAACAAGATTTGCTTTGCATTTCCCAAAGAGCATGCGAGCGTCTGCAGATAAAATTCTTCACGATGCTTGAAGCATTCCTTAAACCTTTCTCTTAAGGAATAAAAATCAAGTTGTAGATACCTTATTGACAAAACATGATAGGAAAATTAAGAGGTAGAAAATTGATTCAGCAAGATTTGGTTGATTTAGTTATACAGTTGATTCTTATTAGTTGCAATTGTTATGCTCTAAAAAGTTGCTGTGAACATGGAATTAGTGAACACTGAACCATTGCTCCTAGGGGAAATACGGAGTTAGGTTCCTGAAGCCTCTGGTCATATCAACTAATCAGGTCGTTACCTTGTTTTATATGCATTTCTGTTTGAAGACACCTTATTTAACATATATGTTGGTTTATTAATGTTGAACTCACAGCCAACCGCACCATAACTCACGCCTGAACAAAGCTTATCTAACACACACATTGTCTCTGTAAGGCACATCAGAGCTCTCTTGTTTTTAGGAACACAAGACAGAACTTCAGAATTATGCTTGAGGAGTATTTTAAGTAGCAAAATTACTAACAAAAGCACAGAAATAAAAAATGTGGCACAATTAGACTGCACTCATTTATTACATGAAAGCTAAAAAAGAAAGCAGAGCTTTACCTTGTTTGACCTCAGCTGGGAATGTGCATATTGCTGCTCTGCACATGTACCTGAGTGGGTGCAAAAGCCCTGCAAAAACTGATTTTGGTATTATAAATAAATTTTAGCAAGAAGGCAAATTCGCAAATATAGAATCTGAATAATGAAAATAGGTTGTATATTTACAGTTGCTAATTTTAAGTAAACTCTACTTAAGAAAGATTTCATTGGGAGAGCCTGGGTGGCTCAGTCGTTAAGCATCTGCCTTCGGCTCAGGTCGTGATCCCAGGGTCCTGGGATGGAGCCCCGCATAGGGCTCCCTGCTCGGCGGGAAGCCTGCTTCTCCCTCTACCACTCCCCCTGCTTGTGTTCCCTCTCTCGCTGTCTCTCTCTGTCAAATAAATAAATAAAATCTTAAAAAAAAAAAAAAAGAAATTAGTTACAACCAGATATGAGGAGACAAGGATTTTAAAAGTTTAAAATCTTTTAAAAAGGTGCAGAATGTGGGGCGCCTGGGTGGCTCAGTCGTTGGGCATCTGTCTTCAGTTCAGGTCATGATCCCAGGGTCCTGGAATCAAGCCCTGAATCGGGCTCCCTGCTCAGCGGGAAGCCTGCTTCTCCCTCTCCCACTCCCCCTGCTTGTGTTCCCTCCCTCACTGTCTCTCTCTCTCTGTCAAATAAATAAATAAAATATTAAAAAAAAAAAAAAGATTTCGTTGAATTCAATAGGCAGACTATTAAAGGACATTCCTGGAACGCTTGCTAGGCAAAAATTACTGTAAGTCTGCCAGAACCTAATGTAGAAAATATTGTTTGCATAGTATTGATTCACAGGAAAAGACAGGTCTAATATAAATAATCTTGGGAAAAATGAAGAATGAATTTTCACTCTTAAACATTGAATCCAGTTAGTTTTCATGACAAAACTTTATATACTCAGCATTCAAATTCAATGATATATGACAGAATTTTGTCCTAGACAAAAATCTTCTGAAATTTTGTCATATGTGGTATTTAAAGTAGACTTAAGAAAATTATCACTGGGGGCGCCTGGGTGGCTCAGTCGTTAAGCGTCTGCCTTCGGCTCAGGTCATGGTCCCAGGGTCCTGGGATCGAGCCCCGCGTCGGGCTCCCTGCTCAGTGGGGAGTCTGCTTCTCCCTCTCCCACTCCCCCTGCTTGTGTTCCCTCTCTCACTGTGTCTCTCTCTGTCAAATAAATAAAATCTTTAAAAAAAAAAAAAATTATCACTGAACATCATGCTCTTTGTATTTCTGAGGTAGAAAGAAAGAAAGAAAGAAAGAAAGACTCTGAACTAAAATTTTGAGTAAAGAAATATATGTCACTAATTGATAACTTGATTAGTTAAATTGATTCTCAGAAGAAGGTTAAATAGAAAGTAAACAATGGGTTCCATTAATGATGTTTCAGTCTCCTTTCTCCTGCAAGGGCTTCTTGCTGATGTTAATCTATGCAACAATGGCTTAATTGAAATATGCTTGCCCAGAATAATAGTTTACTATTGTCAGTCAGGAAGTCAAAACAGGAGGAGCACTAATAATACATGTTATATATGCATTAGCATCAAGTAAGCAGTGTTCCTAACTAGGGTACCTCTCCCTCAAATGCTGTAAGAGCATTTTATTCTGTTTAGCTGTCAAAAATATTAACATTTATTGAAGTGATTGTTCAGCTTTGTAAAATTCAACTTAACTTTTAGAAACAACGTAATTAGTTTATATGAATTAAAAGGCTGTAATAATTTCTTCTAGACAATTATTCCTTTACATGTTCATTTATAACTTATTCTTTTGATCTAATAATGATGTAAGTCCTCTCACAAAGGTAATTATCAATACTAGAAAATAAAGAATCGAAGTATGAATGATGCATGTTTATGTTTTAAGATTATTCCTTTGATTGGGTTTTGTGTTTAGCTTTATTTAAACTTTCGGTCCAGAAAGAGAAACACAGTAGTTATATCACTCTTATTACTGTAAAAGAGTGAGCATCCTGGTTCTTCACTAGATACAAATATCTTCTTATAAGTAAATCTTAAAGGGATTTCTCTGGGGTGCCTGACTGGCTCAGTCAGTAGAGCATGCGACTTTTGATCTTGAGGTCATGAGTTGAGCTCCATGTCGCACATAGAGCTACTTAAAAAAAAAACGTTAAAAATCTATAAAAGGCTTTCTCAATTGGGTTTTCATATACAGGTCACTGAGTGTTCTCCATAAAGCATTTATTTATTTATTTAAGAAATTACAAAAATAGATTCCATATATTTATTGTAATAAACAAAAAAATCCCAGGGGAATAGAACAGAGAGCACAAATTCAGTTTGTCATAAGTATTTCACCTGTGAAATCATGATTTCATTCATTCTACTTCTCAAGAACAAAATTCTATTCCCCTAGCTCCTTTGTATTTTCAGTCCCACCATTTTCACTTTATTCTCATCAGAAAATCCAATTCATTGACTCCCTTACTTTTTATTCCCCTCCCTATTGGCATTCCTACTGTTTTCATTTTCTGGGGCTGCATTCTGATCTGGGGGTTTTATGCTTGTGAACTATTTGCAGGATCCTTTTTAAAAATAGTATAAAAATATAGGATGCCTGGGCGGCTCAGCTGGTTAAGCTTCTGACTCTTTTACTTTCAGCTCAGGTCATGATCTCAGGGTGGTGAGATCAAGCCCCGAGTTGGGCTCCATGCTCAGCACAGAGTCTACTTGAGATTCTCTCCCTCTGCCCCCTCCCTGCTCATGCACACTCTAAATAAATAAATAAATAAATAAAACCTTAAAAAATTAAAATAGTAAAAAAATATAAATCACAAGTGCAAAATTGCCAGGGTTGTCTGCGGGCATTGAAGGTGACCTGTACAAGAGAGGGGACCTGCAGCTTAAACTTCATTAGCTTTATGTCAGTCTCTGCTTATTAGGTTAGAACTGGGATTTATCATTCAACCACATTCTTGTGGAGTCCAACTCTCCATCTCCCCAGAACCCACCTCCAGGTAATGAAGCAAAGATGTAGCAAATAATATGACTTTGTACATTGCCACCACAGAAGATTTATGATCAATAATCTGGTCTGAGTTCTCAGTGCTAGCTGAGAATTTTACAACATCCCCTTAGGACTTTCCTAGTCTTTATGAAGGCTATTTCAAGCATTCTCAATAATCCTCAAATCTGATCCTCCTGCATTTTCCATCAGTCAGCAAAAAATCTTGCCTTTTACTTTATAGGAAAAAAAAAAGACTTTAAGAAATCTCTCAGTTTCTTTTTACCATACCTACTCACACAGTTGCACAGGCACCCATCCATTTTCATTCTTGTTACAATAGTGAACTGAGACCACCATCTGTTCTTTGGATCACTTTCCCTTCCGTCTTTGGGATCTGTGCTTTCTCAATCATCTTTTTCCTTCCCTAATTTTCAGCTTCTCTTCTGGCTCTTTCCCATTTTCTCCACATATGGACCTGTCTGTATTCTTCCTTCTAAGACCAATTTCTTGACTTCTTGAAAGACTTATGGAACTTAACTATATTTGCTTTTTGTCCAACTCCTTTAATATGCTATTACCACCTGCTTTTAGCTTTGACCACTGCACTAAAATAGAATTGTTTAAGTACTTTTGTCACTAAATGCAATGAACACTTTGATTTGTATCTTAGTTACATTTTTGGAACTCTTTAGTTTAATATTACCGTTTAGTGTCCCCTTGCCTTTGCCTGGCACACCTTTCCTCTTATCACTTTATCTACTCTACTGAAGTATCTTTTGTTGAACTGAGACCCATTTTAAGAAGAAAAATATGTGTATGTGTATATATTTTAATTTATAATTAATATTATTAAAATGTTTATGTTGCTAATGAGAAAAAAAAAACCTAACAGCGTAAACATTCTTCTTAATACATATTTCCTATAGGAAAAAGATGGTGAAGCTATGTTTGTAGTTAGTTCTAAGCTCTAAGTTAAATTACTGTAAAAAAAAAAAAAATAAATAAATAAACCACGGATGCTGAGGTAAGCAACCATGTAGCTTTTCATGCCAAATTTAAGTCCAAGAGATAGTTTAGAAAAACTCTTGACTCTAACCTAGGGAACTAATTTAGAAACAAATGCTCTACTAATACTTATGAAAAACAGAATAACAATGAACAATAATAATAAATAGAAAACCATGTAAAACACACAACTATATCAGTAATTTAAAATTTTTAAATGAATACCTGTATTCTATAATTTTCTGGTCTATTAGCTAATTTTAATCAACTATGTGACTTTATTGTAGCATAATATAACAACATAAAACTGTATAATACAATATAAAACATAACATAATATATAACAATATCAGTTTTTAGTTTTCTTTGTTTTTTAGACTATGAAAACAAGACTGTTAAATTCAATCAACATATTAGTTGTATAAAAATTTAATTTTTATATCAATGTGAGTTTAGAATAAAAATATCTCTAGTATAGTCAAAAACTCTAAAACTAGCATTTTGATATCTTAAAGTTATAAAATTGGACATTTTTGTCATTTTAATGATTAGAAATCTATAAAAAAGAACTTTCAGATACACACAGTATTGAAGACACTTCATTGCAACATCTATGTGAAATTTCTCAATGGGGAACTAACAATTTCTGATTTTACCTCACTTTTATTCAAAGACTCAGCTGGATTTTCTTTAAAGAAATTCTTAAATTATTGTCTCTCAGAATTAAACAATATAGTAAATCCATATCTTGAGTAAGTTATGCTTGGTGTATAAGACTGTAGTTTGGGAATGTGATTGACATAACCTTCTTTTGCTGCATATTTACATAAATTCATCTATGAATATGCTGTCTTGATTTGTGGTATATAGCATGAAAATTATATAGTAATAGTGAACAAAAATTAGGATTTGAAATTGCTTTCTATCTTGATTCTTTGAGATTTAATTATCCTAAACATTTTGTAATGTTATGACCAGCAGTGGGGATTATGGGTATTTATCTCAAAGTCAAAATTTTCCAAAGTATTTCCACTTGAAAATGTAAAGTGAATGATAGTTATGGACAACTTTGATCTCTGGGGTTAATTTAATTTAATTTTAATTTTTTTTCTGGGGTTAATTTTAAAAATCATTATGAAACTAATGAATATAGGTTCTGAATAGTATGTGTAAGATGAAAAGAAAACATGTATTCATTTCAAACCAAGCTACTAAAATGCTTATTTTTTAACAATGTGATCCAAAACTAGACCAAATACGACAGTTCTTCTAAATATTTTCTCCTTATCCCATCCTTTTGACACCTCTGTGACATTGGACTAACAGTAATTGTTATTTCTTAAATCTTCTAATATTGATCATAATACTGAATATAATTTTAAATTATATTGAATTCTCAAATTATATATTTCATCTTGTGAGATTCTTATAGACAACATAATCATAGTTTAACCTTCATTCAGGCTATGAAGTATAGTGGTTAAAAGTAGATGTTTTATAGATAGAGATGCTTAGATTTAATTTCCAACTCTAGTACTCAGCCCTAGCTTAGAAGTCTTGCGCTAGTTACTTTTTTCGTATGTTAAAAAAAGGATAAGTAGTTCCTACATATATATATATATGTATATATATGGTATATATATATATGTATACATATATATATATATGGTTGAGGAATAAATGAGATAATTAGGTAAAATCCTCAGTTCACTCACTGACATACAGCTGGTGTTACAAGGGGGCTCAGGTTAACCTTGTTATCAATAAAGAATGTTACATGTCAATTATACCTCAATAAAAACAATAAATAAATAAATAAAGTTGTTGATGTTGATGCTATTTTCCTAAAGTTATAATTAACTACAATTTAACAATCACCAAAATGTATAAATCTAATATCAGGAGTGAATATTTTCTTGCATCATGCATTTATTCTTGCACTCAAGCCACCTATTACCATTGATTATGTCAGAGTTTTCAATTCAGAATTATAAAGTCAGTGATTATTTACTGCATGGCTGTTTCGTACCAAGAATTGTACTCATTGGTGGGAACAGAATGATGAAATAGACATTGCCCCTCCCATCAAACACCTCACAGGACTGCAGTAATTTACAGTAAAAATACAATCTTAAAGTTCACTCATTTAGGCAGTGAGAGATGGAGGCATCAACAAAAATGAATAACCGATTTATTGAAGGAGTGTGATCTACTTATATTATTTATATTCAAAGTTTCTTTTATGACCATGACTTAAATATTAATAGCAACTTCCATATTCAACTTTAATGGAACAGAACAAATCTGACTATGGTGGTGTCTAAAACTGAACACCTAAAGCAAATCAAGGTCTAAAAATGGTTTAATCATGTCCCTCAAATATTGATTATGTTCAAGGTAAACCTGTGCCCATGGAATGTTAAGAGAGCAATGAGTGGTCACCCGGGTCCCTCAGTGTGTTGGGAATCCGTCATCTCGCCTGCTCATTGAAAGAGGACATAAATCATTTGCAGCAAACCCTTAACTATCAAAAGTTATTTCTGTGGTTTACATATGAGATGGAATTCTAGACTCAAAAAGCTTTATGTTTTTATTTGCATGGTCCCAAATCTTGTCATAAAGAAATTAAATCATAACAGATGTTTCATTTTAAAATTCAACAAAAGAAGGCAATGTTTTTCTACAGAAAGTACTATAACCTTTCAGAATTAGATACAATCGTTAAAAAAAAGCCAGATACCTGGTTAAACAGAACATACTTGGGAGCAATTACTATAAAAACAAATGTTCGTATTTCTCTTAAAAGGAATTGAGATTCCTAACTAAAGTTGTTAGAGAAATAATAAAATGTCAAAACTCTTTTTCTGTCTTGTACTCTCTTTTTCCCTCTCTAGTGGTTATGGTGGTATGATAATACCTGAGGTATGTATGTGTGCACCGGGGTAAGGGGAAAGAAAAAGAAAACCTTCTTGTAGTTGGAGCTTCTACAATCAAAAGGTTTGGAGAGAAAAAGGGCTCTTTATGTTTCTATGTAGCCCAGAGTCTTTGTAAGTGGGAGAGCGGATATGTGAAAAGTGCATTTCTGGGGCACTGTGCTTGCCCTCTTCCCAGGGACTTTAAGCAAGTTGGCTTACAGTTTTAATGTGGGTAGGGAACCAGCAGGAAGCCTAATTCCTGGTCTGATCACAACTAGCACAAGGCAGTTCGTAAGATGTTATTTTGAATACTAATGTCCTACATCTAAATTATACCTGTATGTATTAGTTTGCCTTTCTGTAATTAGAACAAGGTCATTTTGGAAAATCACCAGAAATTCGATGCAATTACCTAAGAGCTATATTATTTTTTTCCATTCACATTAGACTTAAATTTCTTCTCTGATGTAATTTAAGTCTCTTCTGTGCCTAGAAAGATTTCTTTAGTTTATGCCTGAATTGACCTCCTCTGAACCAGATACCAGATCAACTTCAAAGCAAGCTGAACTGCTGATACAATTACTACGTCACAGCTACGCGTATTTACTTGGAATTGAGAACAGGATGCAATGCAGTTGGCTGTCAGTAATTTAACTGTGTGTAGAGTCTAAAGTGGGCGAATGGAGTACGCAGCTTAAAACTTTCTCACTGGAGATAGGGGGCTATTTATCATAACTACATCAACTAACAAGAAATAGGCAATATCATAGAAATCATAATGATCAATTTTTAATTTCACAGCTTTTAATTAGTTGGAGTCACTAACATCAAGTGAGAAGAAAACATACGCTCCTTTTATTAGGGTTGTTCAATCACAAGTGACACTAGGACTAAGTTAAAAGAATGAGTCACCTGTACTGCAAAAGAACCAATTTCCATTTGCTAACATGTTGTCAGGGAAGTCCACCGGCCAGCCTGAGTGCTGTCATACTTAGAGCCAGTTGTCAGGCTAAATTAGCAGAACCATTTTTCTTTCCTGTGTGAACTGTTTATAGCTCACCAAGAAGAAGAACAGCATGTAGATGCTTTGTGTTTTAATGGGAAGAGGAAAGGTTGTGGAGCCAGCAATTTTGAATGTGTAGGATTTTTCTTTCCCCTTTTTAAAACTAAAACATAAAAATGACATGTATTATAAAAGAATATATGTATCATAATAAAAATAGCACATTATAAGAATAATGCACACACACACACACACACACACACGTTCCTCTTTTCCTGTCATTTCCAGGTTGACCCAAAATTCTTCCTAGAAATAACCCACGTGAGTGATCAGCTTACAGTATTGCATTCCTGTCATATTTTTTTGTCACTCTTTCATTTTAACATCTCTACAGCCCTTCATTCTACTAAGACCATAGAGTAATTTATTTAACCAACCTCTTACAGTCACTGAAGTTGTTTCTAATTTTGCACCATCACCCCACCAGTCCCCCTAAAATGCCACAGAGAACAGACTGATATAAAAGTAAGTACTGCCCATTCCCTAGATATGTGACTTTGGGTGAGTTATTTAGTCTTCTGATACCTCTGTTTTCTTACTTGCGAGCACGAGGAACATCCTGCTCATCAGTACCGTGCTGAGAACCAAATGCGCTGACGCACACAACACCTCAGCTTGACATCAGAGTGGACACTGCTGTGAACAAATGCACACATGCAACCAAACCCTTCAGTTCTTTATTTACATTTCTGACTTTCTAAAAATGATGACAACTCACATTTTATGGAGAACAAAAGGTAATATAATACTGTAGATTTTAGAGGAGAATTATGAACACAAATCATAACATGAATCGATCATTTTTTGACCAGTCATTTTGCAAATGGACTTCTCGATCTTAGTATTAATGTATCTGAACTAGGAGTGGTGGATGGCTAATATTCATGTGTTTCTGACAGAATGCTCTGATTACACTAATGTCCTTTCAAAAGGTATGAAGAGACAAGTTTGAAGGAAAAAGGACAAAAGTAATTTCCAAAATTAAGCTCAATGGTGGGACAAAGCAGAAAAATACACTCTGCATAGTGTCAGCTCTCAGCTGACATAGATGGGAGACACCTCAGAGAAGATGCATATATAATCATCAGAATATTATTTAAAGTTTATTTCACTCATTTTGAAAATAGAGATACTTTGGTAATTGGACCTGTTATATATATTATATATAAATCTTATTTTAATATATGTAATTCTTATTTTTATATGGAATAATGGTAAATAAATGAAATGTTTGAGATCTTTTCAGACTCACAGTAATATATTCGTATTGAAAAATATTATGGTTATAGATGTGAGTAACTCAAATATCTTTTCAAAGATAATTTATTTTTTCTCTAGGATAGTTATAAAATCTACTCAGTTAAAGAATCATGGTGGTAAATAAAAATATTTTTATGTCTGAGTAGGTTAATCTGAACACAGTTGTTATTAAATGATATAGTCCTTAAAACATACATTTTAGGGATATTACATGTTTTAATTAAATCTTAGGAACGAGGCTCTGCTTGAAATCTTGAGGTAAAAATATTATATGCATAGAAGTCAATGATTGTTATGCAGACGTTATCCTTTCCTATGGTACAATAATCATAATATTTTTTTAAGAAGAAACTGGACTCCAATTGCAAGAAGTTAAAATGATTTCCATACTTTCCTAGATGAAAAAAGAATGGGTTGCATGGTGTGTTTACTACCCCACTACATGGTGGCACTTATTTTGCACACCTCTCTGATGAATGTATTTTTGCTTCTGCTTCTCTTCTGCTGAGTACTTTTGTTTTTCTTCCGTGGGATCTCACTCAGACACCTGCACTTCCTATACTCATCATTTTCCCAAGGTTTTCTGCCTCTTCTCCTCCCAGAGAGCCGAGCCTTTTGTGATTATGACCATGAAGCAGTTTGAACACGTGTGCATGTTTGAGGCAGAAACATGAGGAAAAAAGCAGAAGCAACCTTAGAAAAGGCTTCCCACTTATTTTTCAAAAGTTCAAACACATCTCTTGGTATCTCTCTCTCTCTCTCTTTTTTAAAGATTTTATTTATTTATTTGAGAGAGAGAGAGAGAGAGAGCACAAGCAGGGGGGCAGCAGAGGGAGAGGGAGAAGCAGACTCCCCGCTGAGCAGGGAGCCCAGTGCAGGGCTGGAGCCCAATGCGGGGCTCCATCCCAGGATTCTGGGGTCATGACCTGAGCTGAAGGCAGACACTTAACCGACTGAGTCACCCAGGCACCCCATCTCTTGATATCTCTTAAGAAGCTTAGATTTCCTTAGTATTTTATGTAAGATAATAATTTATCTCACAAACTCGGACACTTTGAGAGTAAAAGGAGGTATTAACCACAAAAAACACTGGGGAAATAGGCATAATCCAGGACTGTCTAAAGCAAACTAGGACATATGTTCACCCTAATTTTTATTTAAATTCAATTAGCTAACATCTACTATGTCATTAGTTTCAGATGTAGAGTTCAATAATTCATCAGTTGCGTATAATACCCAGTGCTCATCACATCACATGTTCACCTCAACATTAACTTTACATTTGCTTTTAAAAATTAAGTTAAAACATATAATGGAATAACCTTCAGACTCAAAGGGACTATTGCATTAATGGTAAAATAATTTTGTGATAACATCAGTATGCCTTACTAGAAAATAAATCATCATAGTTATTCAATTTCCTACAAAAGAGAGCAATACATCTCATTATTAACATTAATAATGCAAAAGGCATCTGAGTAAATTAGTGTCTTAGGGAAATAGTAAATAATGTTGAAGCACTGAGAAAGAAATTATGATTTATTCCTTGATTTTGATTTAAGTAAAATTAAGCTAAATGTAATTTTTTACAGATCATTATTTTAAAGTCAAAATCTGTGGAGCTACTATAGCAATTTTTGTTAGTTCTTGCAATTATATTACAGATTCCATGTTTTGACATGTTACCACATTTTACTTGATGTATTCATATTGAGACCAGAATATTCTACTCAACTAAGGGAAAAATAGTAAAATGTTTAATAATATATACAGTGCAAACATTGCATTTGTACTTGAAATATACAGTAAAATATGATTACTTTTAAAATTAATCTTCAAAATTAGGTGCATTTTATGATTGCCAACTTAGTCTGTTTTTGTTGATTGATTTTCCAAATTTTTCCTTTCTTTAAATGTTGTTTTTTAAATGTTTAATGATTAGTCTAATTTAGCACCAAGTGTATATCATTTTGCGACCCAAAAGTGCATATGTAAAAGCAATTTTTGTTGATTTTTGAGAAGTTCATTGCCATGACTGGGTCTCTCTAAAATCTTACCTGCTTGTAGGGTGATGGCACAAGCAGACCATGCACACAATCTTGGAACTAACTTTAACTTTTCTGTGTCTCTCACCCAAGACCCTCTGGTCATTTATTCACCATGTAATTTTATATTATTATATTATATCATATCATATTATATTAATATTATACCTATGGTGCTCTGCATTCACAAACAACCTCTTATTCTGAAATCACTACCAAATTCTTTTCTTAATACTCTCTAAAACCACTATTCAATGACCCGCAAATTCCTTCATATCTTCAACTTGCACCTATTTCACCTCTCACTTTCCATGTAACCCTGGATCTGGAAATGTGGTTGATGTCTTCTAGCTCCTCACAGTTCTTTCTAGACTGCTATTCCTCCTATTTTTGAGGAAAAAGCCCTTGCTCTTTCAGGCTAAGATCACCCTCATCACTGTCCCCATTGCTCATTACTAACGTCTACAGACCTCTCAGTTAAGTCTGGTGGTTGCATAATAGTATCATATTTTGGATGAAAAATGTATGTTCCCAAAGCCTAATGAAGTACTTTTTATCTACATAGTGACATTATTTTGTGACGTGTTTGTTCATATCATTTACCCATTTTTAGTGGAGTGTTTGATTTTTTTATCATTGATTGTGGGTGTTCTTGGTGTCTCCCGGATACCAGTTTTTTCTTAAATATATGCATTACATGTATTTTCTCCCATCTGTGGTTTGCCTATTCATTTTCTTAATGATGTCTTTTGAGGAGCAGTTTATTCTAAGCTTGGTAAAGTATAATGCATTTTTTCCCTTTATGGTTATTACTTTCTGGGATCCAAATTGTGAAAATAATCTATTATGTTTTCTTGTAATAGCCTTATATTTTAGTGGTTGATATACCCTTCCTAATTTACTTTTTGTGTATTGTGTAAGATATGGGTCAAGATTCATTTTTTTTCTATGTGGGTATCTATCATAATTTGTTGAATAGAATTTCATTTTTCCATTGAAATATTTTGGCACTTTGTTCACAATCAAATAACCACATGGTCCTATTTCTGGTTTCCTGTTCTGTCTCATTTATCTATTTTTTGATCATTTTACCATACCACATTGTTTTGATTACTGTAGTTTTGTATTAAGTCTCAGAGTCAAGTAATATAAGTCTTTCAACTTTGTTCTACTTCATTAAGATTGATGTGGATATTCTAGGTCCCTTGTATTTACACGTAAATTCTAAAATCAGCTTCTCAAATTCTAAAAAAAGTATATTGGGTCTTTGGGATTACAGTAAATCTACAGACCAATTTGTATAGAGTTTTCATTTTAAAAATAATTATTCTTCCAATACATAAGCAAGGTATATCTCTTCATTTATTTTGATACTCTTGAGTTGCTCCCATTTTATTTCTTGATTAGTCTAATAGATGTCTTATCAATTTTGTTGATCTTTCAAAGAACCAAATATTTGCTTTATTATCTTTATCTGTTGCATATTTCCTTTATATCTGATCTGACCTTCATTTTTCCTTCTTATTACTTTTTCCAGCTTCTTTTGGTGGTCAATGATTTTAGACCTTTGTACTTTTCTAATTTTTTTCTTAATTTTTCTACTTATACTTTTCTACATCTTCCTCTAAATACTGTTTGAACTATATCCAACAACTTTTGCTATGTTGTCTTTTATTATCATTTGTTAGAAATATTTTATAATTTTCCCTGAGATTTCTTCTTTGATATATGGATTATTTAGAAATATACAGTTTAATTTCTAAATATTGGGGGATCTACCAATATTTTGTTATTTTTTCTACTTTAATCTGAATGTGGTCTTAGAGTGTATGATTTCAACCAATTGACGTTTTTTGAAACTTGTTTTATAGCTTAACATGTGTCTATATGGTGAACATAAGGTGTTCAAAGGGAAAGAATGTGTATTCTTCTATTGCAACACTTAATGCTCTATAAGTAACTATAAAATCAAGGTGATTGATGATGTTGTTCATATTATCTGTTCCTTTATTTTTAGTATAACTGATCTATCAATTGTTGAAACAGTTACCTAAAATCTCCAACTATGATTGTGAAGCTGTTTTTTTTTTTATCCTTTTATTTCTGTTTCTGCATGTATTTTGAACACTGTTTTTAGGTATACATGTACTTATTTTTATGTCTTTTAAAGTATTATTCCATTGTTATTATGAAATATCCCTCCTTATCTTTTATAATGTCCTGTGTTTAAAATTTGTTGTATCTGATGTTAAAATAGTTGCTCCATTCAGTGGAGGAATAGTGTGTATTTGATATTCTGCAGAATACCAAAATGGTTATGTCTTCTGTGCATTATATTGTGACACAGCAGCAGAGTTAAATTGCTTTGGGGATGCTTAATGTATGCTTCTGTCCTTCCTATAGAAATTGAGCTGCTTTGAATGTACTGAATGAATGAATTTGAATGAATGTACTCTTCACATTAATAGCTGAATACTAAGTTCCAGGAATGTGTTGATCTCTCTCTCTCTTTTTAAGATTTATTTATTTATTTGAGAAAGAGAGAGACAGAGAGAAAAAGAGAGAGAGAAAGCATGCACGCTGGGGGGGGGAGGGGCAGAGGGAGAGAGAGAATCCACAAGGAGACTCCCTGCTGAGTGTGAAGTTCAACACCAGCTTGATTCCAGGACACTGAGATCATGACCTGAGCCAAAACCAAAAGCTGGCTGCTTAACCAACTGAGCCACCCAGGCGCCCCTGTGTTGATCTCTTTTATTAGATATCACAACTGGCTTGGCAGCTGAGCTTGAGGCTACCACTAAGTTAAATCATAGAAAGCCACCATTATCCATCATAATCCATTGGATGTTGCAAAGGTCAACAGGAATCAAATGGGGGGGCGGTATGATTGGTAGATAGATCTACGCTTGCATTCATTATAACTTTGAGGGTGGCACTAGTTTCTTCCATTCCATCTGGGATACAGTGTTGTTGTTTCATTTTAATGATATTGGTCTCCTGGGGAGGTGGAGCAGTTTTAAGTACTTTTGCTTAGCCTTTACTACCTTAATAGCTTTTATTCCTTAAGTCAGAGAATGTGGCAGTGTGAAGAAAGCTTTTGTTCCAGCTGCTATGTTGTATGAATTCAGAGACCAGGGAAATGATAACTGGGGAAATCTGAAGACTTCTTGTATTTTAGTGTGAGATGATCTTGGGTCAGGAGATCATTTATCAACTGGCTTCTATCACTCCCACTCAAACAGCATTCTAACATTCTGGATTCCCTGTTACTAGTGCCATCTTGGATTCTATATCCAATAAGTCATCAAAAAGTATGGATATTCTCCTTTCCTCAGTAGATGGAAAATGGTCATGGATCTCTTTGGGGAAAGACTAGGGGGATGCTTTTTTTATATTCTAATAGAGGTATTGCTGTGTCCTTCCTCAAGGGGACCCAGCATTCTCTTCAATCAATGGATATTGGATCTGGGCAGTGACTTATATCTGGAACTTGGATCAAAAAAACCTGTAACTTTCCATTCTGGTGGGTGACATCAGCCTTCTGCTTGCCAACACACTTTTTTTCTTGTTATGCAAGTTACACAACACCCTATCAGCTGTGCTTGGAACAGCATGATCTCTCAATCATCCCACAGATCCCTGAGGGTCAAGGCACCCCCACTGCTACTCTGACCTTGCTGCCCATTATAGTGATTACATCTAACTTGCCTTTGATGGTTAAGTACTGCCACCTGGCCTCTGACATTCCAGAATTCTGTGAAAGGGATGCTGAGTTCTATCTTCTCACACCATCTGCCCAGGAATCCACTATGGAGCTTCATAAAGATGCCTGTGCATCTCCTCTGCCCCACCCCCAAGACCACCAAGGCATTCTGTACTGAGTTAAAAGGGAACATTCTATAGATGCTCCTGAAGAAAAGAAGTAGATAGTGAGATGATGGGTTTTCTGGTTTTCCATAATAAATCCACCTTAACTTTTTCACCTCTCTGGGCCTTCTGACTTCTTCAATCCTAGCAAGGCAGTTCTTCAATCTTCACCTTACTTACTCTAGGCTATCATTGTGTACAGACTTTAAGAGGATTAACCCAGCATGGTATTATAATTGGTTCTAGGTGTCCCTGCAAGTTTATTGAATATTGAATCAAGAACGAATATTCTCAAGTTATTAAATAATTCCCTTTCCAGTCTTATACTCTTCCTCTTCTAGTCAAATGTATTTCTTCTAGGTCTTGCCTGTACATGTTAGCTAGATCCTGCAGTTCCTTTGGAGAGTTTGCTATTTACATCTGGACTTGGACACACATCTTTCTGTTCAGATTGTTTAATGATGTATAAGCAATCTATGATGTGGAGAGACAAAAATTGGGGAGGATAGGCAGCAATTTGTCAGAAATCTGCTTCAGGTGAGGTATCCACAGTGCTTCCAAACAAGGAAGATTGTTCTCTGCTCATAAAGGAGGAAGCTGCTTCTGAAAGCCCACCAAGTTTGGGGTTCCATGAAATATACAGTTTTGAGTTTCTCAGAATTATCCAACTGAAGTCTCCACCCCAGATTCCAAGGTCTTACTCTTTTCCTATGAAGAAATTGACTTGGAAATTGGAAACCTACTGAAGAAATAAATGCCATATCCTTTGTAGCTCCCCCTCCCTTCAGCTTAGATCTAGGTCTGATTTTCAGCATAGTCTGACCTATGACATAAGGGTCTCTCCAGATAGCACTATCATTATAGAAACTTTGTCTTTTACAATGTTTCTTGCATTGATAGTGATTGATCTGCACTTGCCTTTTTTTTTCTAAAGCAATTAAAAAGTTTTAATTACCATTGTCTCCATACTGTTTATATTTCAAAGGTAGTATATATCTTACCACTTCATATTGCATGGGCACTTCATATCACCTTCAGGGAGAATCTTAGTAATTGTCATACTACTGCCCCTCAGGGGTTAAAATCATTGGTCTACACCAAAAATGGGATCCTTATCGCCTAATGACCTATCAATGATCTAGCTCCAAAATCCCATCCTAGGATTCAGTTTTTAACCCACTCCATCTAACTAGTTTAACCAAGATCCCTCTGAAGGGAAAGCCTGAGACAAAAAAAAAAAGACTGGAGATACAGAGAGTGGAGCAAGAGGAAAAGGAAAATAAATGCAAGGGTATCAAAGGAGACTAGAGCTCAGTCACAACAGGACATTCTGAGGAGCCTTCTAAAATGTATCTATTTGCCTGGGATTGGGGGGCGGCTCCCATTTGCCATTGTCCAGTGATGGCTCTGTGGACACTAACTCCTCTATACTTGTCACATTGGTGAAGTCTTATGTAGGGAACTGAGCAGTCCACTATATGGGGTCAGGTCAAAGTACTATTTTAAGTACAGCTGAATAAAGCTGGTTGAAGTCTGTTCATAGGTAGTCATGGCAGTAAAGACTGGGGTAATAAGTAGAACTAAGAGAATGTGTAGTAGTGCCTGAGACATATCTGAAAAAGAAGCATATATTTTCACATATTTTTTAACTTCCCATAAAATCAATGTTCTTTACTCATAATAAATGCTATTAGAAAATACTACATATGGAAATGTCTGTATTTTATTATGTTAAGCTGAGCTAATTCAGGTACATGATGTTTGACTTGCCCAGAAACGCATGATGATTTTTGTGAAGAAACTGGTTACTGTAACTTTAAAGTTTTAAACAATTCCACATATTCTTTGTTGCTCTTTCACAGGTTTTAACCAGGAATATAGGTTCTTTCTTTGGCAAATTTGAGATGTTGGTTTGTTAATTTTTCTTTCCTTTCCTTTTTTTTCCTGTTTTCATTTGCATTTGAGTTAACAATTTTCTCATTCAGATTAATCGGAATTTTCATATAACACTCAGAATCAGGTAGAGCATTCAGAGATTCAACCCTAGTCCTTTACCAAGTAATTGTCTGAAGGAATAGGGTTCCATGCTTCCATTTCACCCTCTTCTTTCCAGGGCAGACACTGCTAAAAAAATCACAGTGTTTTCTTTCCCATTGACTCCAGTTATGGCCTTAGAGTCTTTCTCAACATAATGCTTTGGGAAATCTTAGTTGGAATGTAGAATGAAATATAATTGCTATTTTGGGAATCATTTTTAGTAGAAAACTCTTACCTTCCTTTTTCTTCCTTTTCTTCTCCATGATTTCTAAGGATGGATAAGAGAAAACTCTTATCTTCCTTTTTCTTCCTTCTCTTCTCTATGATTTCTAAGGATGGAAAATATTCTAATATGTAAGAGCTATAGCTTCTAATTAAATAAAATATATTCTACCTTTTATTAGCCATAATAAATTTATTTTGTAATGTAGTTTATACTTCCACAAACATTATTATTTTTTTTAAGATTTTATTTATTTATTTGACAGAGAGAGACACAGTGAGAGAGGGAACACAAGCAGGGGGAGTGGGAGAGGGAGAAGCAGGCTTCCCACGGAGCAGGGAGCCCAACGCAGGGCTCGATCCCAGGACCCTGAGATTATGACCTGAGCCGAAGGCAGACGCTTTAACGACTGAGCCACCCAGGCGCCCCTTCCCCAAACATTTCTAAAATAGAAATGTTCATTGAGTCATTCTTAAATTAAGCGACAATGATTCAGAAAACATTTTAATTGTGAAATAATGTAGAAGTATGAACTAAATATTAAATAAGGTGAGTTATTTAGGCTCACTTAAAATTTCAGTGAAGTATAGCAGTGCCTTTGACAAATCTCACTGAAATGTTAAACGGCAGTTCTGGTTATCTTTCATAAGGAAATACATCTTTTTAGAAATGGAGATTTGCCTTCAAGTTGGAATTAATTTTGATATGAGCCCTTGTTTAGTTTTACTACAGATGTCATGAGAAATTTTTGAAGCCTGTAATACACTCAGTAACGTTTTCAATGTGGACAGCCATACAAACTTGAAGTAGGAGGTTGTGTTTGAAGAAATAATAGAACTCTGTGGGATCCAGGCCAGTAGACTCATGGGGCCATACAATCTCAAGTCAGGAATTTAGGAATCATTGTATTATGTACCCTTTTCTGAACTTTGGCACAGTTTCTTGAAACATAAACTTGGAAGATATTTGGAAGGTTTTTTTTAACTGCTCTCAATTACATAAGTTTAAGATGGCTAAGAGGCATGTTATGATTAATACTCTTTTACTTATAGTAATGTGATTGATTTCTCCTCCTTTTTTCTTAAATAAAATTATCAAGAAAATGGTATACCAGTGTGGAAGAGTATTACTCTGGAAAACTTTCTTGTATAAATCATAAATTTTACTTCATATCCATTGCCTGTCTACAGTATTTAAGGTACTTATTTCTAAGGTCATTCAGGAAGAACAGAAATCCACAATTTTATCTTTAATGATCAGTTCAAAATAAAGCATTAATTTTCATAAAACCCCAGTAGGTACCAATTTGGCTCTTAAAAATGAGTGAAGCAACCAACTAATCTGTGTTTTAAAACAAAACTGCCATACCAGTCATTTAGCTTTAGAAATAATAGGGGCAGGGAGAGAAAACTGATTGGGAAGAAATCAAAGAGGGAGACAAACCATGAAAGACTTGACTCCTAGAAACAAACTGAGGGTTACAGACGGGAGGAGGGTGGGGGGATGGGGTAACCGGGTGATGGGCATTAAGGAGGGCACATGTTGTGATGAGCACTGGGTGTTATACACAACTAATGAATCATTGAACACTACATCAAAAACTAATGTACTAAATGTTGGCTAACTGAACATAACAAAAAAAAAATAATAATCTTCAAATCTAAATGTGTTAAATTTGTTTCCATTCTTTTCTGGGGAACATGTTATCCATATATAATTCTAATGCTCTTTATCTCTTAAAACAGTGGCAATATATAAAAAAGCATTTGCTGGATAAATCCTTTGACACACATTTCCTTAATCAACTGAGCCACCCAGGCACAGACACACATTTCCTGAAAAAGCCTTCTTTTTTAGTAAAAAGTAGTTAATAAGATATAATCAAAACAGAATCATAAAGAAATATGATGAATTAAATTACATTTAAACTTCACAGATAATGTTTTGGTTAAGATACACAGTTTCATAACTTATTAGGGATAATGTTTGTAAATTTAAATATTCTTCCAAGTTAACACAATGGCTAGGTTTTGATATTTCTTAATTGGTTTCCTTTCCTTTTAATTAGAAAAATTAAATTTTGTACCTTGTTCACAAACCCTTAAAGATGATTTAAAAAACTTTATCACTGGGTCACTGGATTAGTTCAGAGAACACAACTTTCTTAAATGTCAACCCCTGGAATTCCTTAGATCAATGAATTTCGGGGCTTATTGTACTTAGACTGACCTTGGTCTGTACCCCCCATGTAATCAGGATGAGTGTGGTAACCCTTTTTTGTGTCATTGCTTTGGAATCTAATTGTTTTATGTGCTCATCTCCTAATGAGAATTCAGGAAAAACGGGTAAGAATAGCTCTTGAACTATCTGGGTAGGGGGTTGACTTTCCCTAATGCCTGAGATAATGAAAGGGTACTAAGCCTACCTAAATAATAATCATACTCCTTATGAAGGAGTCAAGGAGTCTTTCCAAGAACTGCTTCTTCAGATGCAAAAAAAAGTGAACAAAACCCTCAAAGACAAAGAGGCACACTTGAGGTACACAAGTTATTTGAGATTATTTGAACTATAGATATGTGGGCTAGCAAACAGAGGAGCTTTCTGGTCTGGTGCCTTACTACCAGAGTGGATATGGAGGGGAGTTTCAATACCTTACTGTAAATCCCTGGAGGTATTTTTGAAGTGCTAAAAGACATTAGAAGTGCCATGAAAAAGCTATTTACTAAGATGGTCAATAAGATTCCAGGTGATCTGGAAAGTACAAACTTAGAATGTTTCCCAGAAATCCATTTGAGCTTCAAAAACTCCAGTAAATATCTTAGTAGAGAGTAGTACAAATAACATGCTAGGAACAAAATTGTCAAATTAGGGAAAATATATGCCCTTTTGCCTAGTGTTCATAAAAGTATTAGGGAAAGGTCAAAACAAATAGCTTAAATTTTTGAATGGAATTTGATTCTTACTCTAAAATGTTAGCTAAACCTTCTTGCTATCAATATGTAAGGGGAATGTTATGTTGACAGAGATGTTTATGGTTTGGACTAAGAACATGCAAAATAGTCTGTTATCAACTTTAGATTAAAGTATAAATTTATCATATAATCCCTATCAATGTTACCCAACAAATAGAAAAAGGAGGACTAATCCATTTCTCTTTTTTTCCTATTTTCTTCTATTTTAATTTTTGAAAAAACATAAAAGGTAGAGCCAAAAATACAGAAGTCATTAAGTAGTACAACTCCTCACTTTATTGGTGAGAAAACTGGGCTCACTCACTGTCTTGCACTGTATTGTACAGTCTAAAGATCTCAAATTTCTATGTAATTGCCTGAATTGTGTGTCCATAAGAGGATTGCTCATGTTCTTTTTTTTCTTTTTTTTGGCTTTTTTGCTGTTGTTGTTATTGTTTACACTCATTTTTAAGTCTTAAAAAGTATTAAGAATTTTATTTATAAAATAATTTTTGTATAATATTCTGAAGAGTTTTTATATTTAGGTCCTTGAGTTTAGTCCACTTCTCATTAATATCTATAATTGATTAACTAAGAAACTTTAAACTTCTCTTTAAAAATTTTAAGAAATTCCAGGATTGTTATCTCAAATACGACAATTTGCACATGGGAAGTTAAATGACACTATGAAGACAGATCCATTTTAAGATAATCTGAATGGGAAGTAACAATAGTTTTGACTAAAATATTGCCCTGGTGTAAGAGCTACTGCTTTTAACTTTCTTATTTATTTTTTAGAAAACATCAATTGAATGTCATAATGACCTCAAAGAAATAGTATAACTTAAACATGTGTCATAGACTTCCCTCAAAATATAAAACAATCATGTACTCTCTTCTCACTGATCAAATCAGGCTCAGCTATTGTTCCTCACTGATTAAGAGTTCATATAATTTATTTTAATGAAGAGGCATTTTAAAGTGTGCCAAGGTGTTAATTATTTCTGATATAAATCCAATTACCTAAGTAACTAAGAACATTATAAAAATCATCTTGCCTATTTTGATCTATGGAAATCACATTTGTATAAAAAAGAATCTGATTATAATTAATTATAATTGATTTGGAAAGACTAAGTGTTCCATTCTAACCGTGTCCCAGATAGAAATGGAGTCCCAGTCTCCCAGCTACTTAATGACAGGGCTGGTACCACAGGATGGACAGGCTCACTACTCTTTCCATTACATATCTCTGTGTTGTATTTCACAACTGGAGGCCTCTGTAGAAGGCAGGTTGCCTGGAAAAATATTATGAGAACATTTTATGCCACAGTTGAAATTCACTAAATGTCTCTGCCACTCATAAAGAAGTTGCTAATGTGACAAAGATTACTATTTTTGTGAACATTTGCCAGGCTAGTGGTTTGAATTATTTTTTCTTTAATTTCAATAATTTTTTTACTTAAATTTTAAAATGTAGAGGGTACAAAAGGTATAATTCCATCACTTAGTTGAAGTTTCAAGATTATTCCGCTATAAAATACTCTAAGAATATTTGGTTCCTAAAGGTTTAAATTACCTTTGGAGTTTTAAATTATGCTATGAGAATATTCCCAGAGTATCCTATTACTAATATTTACTACTAGTAATAGAATGTTTTTGGAATGAGTACATTTAAATCAAAATAAAAGAGGTTGAAATTAGTATATGGTATTAGTATATGGGTCTCTTCTTTTTTGCTTTATTCCTGTTTGGCTGAAACTTGGAGCAAAGTCAAATAAAACTTTCTACATGAAAGAAAATCAACTTGACAAGAATACTGATGTTCAGACAGGTTGCCAGTTTTTCAAATATTTGGTGAGAATGTATAATTCAAAGGTGTCCATAGGTAATATTAGGGGTACAAAAGTGAACAGAACGTGATCACTAGAATCATATTAGAAGTCAAACAGGGAAAATAGATATATGAAGAGAGATGTATAATAAAAGATAATTTGTTAGAGGTATTAGGTAAATAGGTATAAAATAGAAACCATAATTGTTAAGAAAGAGGGAAGGCAGGTGTAGAAAAATAATGTACAAAAGGTGACTACAAGTATATTTGATGGAGATGAAAGATACTATCAGACACAAACACAGTATCTGGATCTTAGAGTTTATTTACTTTTTAAATTTTTTTTTATTTTGGGGGGAGGAATCTTAAAGTTTAAAGATACGTTTTTTGTCTAAGCCATACTACTACTCAACACATGATCCTATCCACCATAGCTTTTAAGAATCTTCTAAGAAAAGTCTGTAAAAACTACTATGGGTAGATAGTTATCTCAAGTCATTGTCTCAAAATCTTGGTTTCTACTTTAACTGTTCTCTTTACCACCATTTCCAATAAATAGCCGAACCTATTTATATTTTATACCCATTTCTTTCAATAAGTATTTGAGAAGAACTATTGTTCAATTGTCAGTTTCAGTAATTCTCCTTCTAATCCATCCTATGCACTGTTCCTAGATTAATTATTTGATGTGGGGACACGGTGCCTGGGTGGTTAACTGTCTGCCTTTGGCTCAGTTCCTGATCCCAGGGTCCTGGGATGGAGCCCCACATTAGGCTCCCTGCTTAGCACCACATTAGCTCCCTGCTTCTTCCTCTCCTTCTGCCATGCCCCCTGCTTGTGTTCGCTTTCTCTCTGTCAAGTAAAATCTTAAAAAAAAAAAAAAAAATGAAGTGGGGAGTCCAGCTTAAGTTTAAATTTTGTTCACCAGTAAAGTTTAGATATATACAGTTTTATCTGGACACTGGACTCAGTGGTAATCCTACAGATAAGTAAGGAGTCTTGGCACAACATGTTGTTCCTTACTTGAATTAGATACTTTGACAGCCTTATTCTTTTCAAGACTTCTTACAATCTTGAAAAGGTTTAATGATTCATATCAAGTGTGAAAATATTTGCATTAAAATTTCTGTCAGATACTTGGTGCATAACACTCACTGATACTTGTACTTTGTTTCACATCTAACTTACTAGATTTACACAACTAGTAAACAAGACTAAGAAATCTGATTCTTATTAAAAGATTAAACATTGGCTACAAACCTAATTAAATGCATCTTAATTCAAATAAAAATTATATATTTATATGACTGACTCATTTAAACACACACATAAAAAACAAAACATAGACAGATAAATATATATTAAGAAACTTATACTCAAAATTGAATTTAAATAAAAAAAAGAAACATACTCGAATTTGTTTTGTTTCAATTTTTTATTTAAATTCTAGTTAGTTAACATATAGTGTAATACTGGTTTCAGGAGTAGAATTTAGTGATTCATCATTTACATATAACACCCAGTGCTCATCATTACAAGTGCCCTCTTTAATACTTATCACCCATTTAGCCTCCCCCAACCCCTTCCCTCAATCAACCCTGTTTGTTCTCTATAGTTATACTAGAATTTTCAAAACTATCATTACAATTGGCCTATTTCATTTACTTACTGGAGACTTGTTTTATTCAATAGCTACAGTATTTCTTATTTTGGCCAACCAGTACTCTTATCAGACTGGAAGTAAACCAGAATATTATCATAGCATAAGCTTAAAATTTTGGATTTTTGACCAGTCACTTTTTGGTGAAGGCATTTTAATTGCATTTTATGAAATGTATCAAACCTGAGATGTTGATCATCAGGATAATCCCATTTTTATTGTTATATTTATGGATTTTTCAGTTCACATTTTTTATATAGTAGCTGAGTGAGTGAAGAGAAGAATTTCAAAGGTCAGGGGGCCAAAACTATATAGTGGGTTTCTGAGAAAGGAGTGGTATGATCTGTTTCCTGTTTTTAGACATTCATCCTAGCTGCTGGGTACAGAAGCAAAGCAAATGAGAATTACTTAGAAAAAAGTAAGAGTAGCAGTGAAATAAAAGTAATGGTAGGCTGAAACCACAAAAGTCCCACACAGACTGGATTGGAGGAAGACTTTTCAAGTTTTTAGAAAAAGAAGAGAAAGATATAAGGATAAGAAAGATTAAGGATAATTTACATGAAAAAGAGAGCTACAACAAAAGTTTACTGTAATTATGACCATTCATATACCCTTTTGGCATTCTTTGAGAATTCTCTATAAAGATTTAACTTGCTTTTCAAATACATTTGCTTTCTGACTGGTATTCCTTAAAGTGACCAGGTTGAGTCAAGCTACATGGAACTTTCAAACATTTGGTACTTGGAGGTAACTGGCATGAGACTGAAATATTTCATTCCTAAATAAATATTTTGGAAGATAATTTTAAATCAGTACAAATAAGTTCTCTTTCCACTCACATGGTATAAATAAAATCCTTAACATTTAACTACCATGCCATTTTCTACGGATCCATTGTTTGTAATAAGACTAGATAGTGAATATTTAGAAATTTACGCTAATGAAGAAAACAAACTATAATAAATATTTCAATAATAAATTTATTTTAAGTTTCACTACAGATTTTACTGTGACAATGTCAACTGGCAATAAAAAAGCATAAGATTAAGTCAGCATTAAGCCAGCAGACCAAAGAATGTTTCCAAAACAAATATGTCAGTTATAAGAGCTGGGCAAGTAAAAAGTCAGAATAACTTCAAGTTAATAGCTTGCATACTACCAAATTATTTTGTGAATATATTAATATTGTTTAAAAAGAAACTTCTAATAGATGAAAGCATGAGCAGACCTTTCTATTTTCTATTGCTCCCTTTTTACATCTCCTTCATTCACATTCTGTTCACCATTGGTAACCTCTGTTAACAATTTACTATGACTTCTTTGTTTCCTTTTTACATATTTGCATAGACATGTATGCTCATATATTTTATTTTATATAAATTATACCACACTATGGAGTGGTCTGCGACAAGCCCTTTTTTTTTTTTTTTTTTTTTAGGTAGGCTCCATGCCCAGCATGGAACCCAGCATGGGGCTTGAACTCATGACCCTGAGATCAAGACCTGAGCTGAGACCAAGAGACAACATCTAACCAACTGAGCCACCCGGCTGCCCCAAGAATTTAACATATTTTAAGGAGACACAATTAAATCCACAACACCTGTTATTTTTTAATTTTTCATTGAAGTATAGTTGACATACAATAATATATTAGTTTCAGGTATACAACATAGTGATTTGACATTTATATATGTTATGAAATGATCACCATGATAAGTCTAGTTATCACTTGTCACCATATATAACTATTACAGCAGATTGACTATGTTCCCTATGCTGTCCTTTAGATCCTCTGACTTACTTATTTTATAATTGGAAGTTTGTGTACCTTTTTATCCCCTTCACCTATTTTACCCCTTCCCCCGCTCTCTTCACCTCTGGCAATTTTCTTATTTTTTGCATAACTTTTCAGGTTTTTCCTTTAATGTACATGATTTTGTAGTAAAACAACCATATTGTCTGGAAAAAAAATGTTTTAACTCCACCTTACATTTTCTCTTCTTAACTCACTACATTGCTTAGCACTGTAAAAAACTTTATTTTAATCCACTGTTTCGATTTTTAATGTAACTTTTTAATAATCCTTCTTAATGTCAGGGTACCTGGGTGGCTCAGTCAGTTAAGCTTTCAACTCTTGGTTTCTGCTCAGGCAGAAATTTTTGTTTCTGCTCAGGCTATGATCGCATGCGTCCTGCTCTGTGCTCAGTGGGGAGTCTGCTTGACTCTCTCTGCCCCTCCCCCCACTCACACGTGCATGAGCTCTCTCTCTCTAAAATCAATAAATCTTTAAAGAAAATAATCCTTCTTAATGTTAAAATACCATAAAATTAGAGATACATTTGCAAAATAGAAGAAAAAAATAGTAGTTTGTTAAATGCATACACATATTTATTTCTATGTAGGCTCACAACAATTGGATAGAATGAATTTAGGAAAAAGTAAAGATAGTCAATAGATCTATTTATTCAAAGTAGTGACATTATAGTTAATTTTCATTTCTTTTATTTTCAAAATTAATATTTCTGAAAGCAAACAGGAAGTAAAAGTGGTAATACTGTTACCAAAGTTATATTATTTACTCTCTCTTCAGTTGTAAAATACAAATATGAAATATCCAGTCCACTGCCTCACACACGGTGTTCAACATTTAGATTCCATTCTTTCTCCAAGTACTACCTTACTTCCTATTTAATCTAAGTAGACATTCTCCTTTCATGACTGTGATTTGTCTTGCATTTGAGTAGCTGAAAAATTTTTAAAGGATTTTAAAAATGAAGTTTCCCTGATCATTTTTCTTTGACCTCAAATCACTTAACGTCTTAGAACCCCGGTTTCCTCATTTTAAAATGAAGACAATAAAAGTTACCTCACAGGGTAATTTTTATGATCAAATGAGATAAAATATATGATGCTTTATGGAAAGCACTATGTCAGTATACTAATCAGTAAATAAAACGCAATTTAAAAAATTACTTCGACTCTTTTAATATTAAGAGGTAATAATTCTTGTTTTTTTTAGCATGCTGTCAGATTTTCCATGTCCTTCTTTTGTTCAGCCAATCAGTAACGTCATTTTTATTTCAAATTAGACCACTAGAATGATTAATTTGCAGACTCATAATGAGTTAAAAAAAAAAAAAAGAAAAGATTTGTACCTAATTAATTTACTACTCAAAATTAATTTTTGTTCTTGCTAATTTTTTTCCTTACTGTTATGGTACCATTACTTTTATATTATCCCCATTTTCCACACAAGAGAGTTGATGAAATAAATCCCTCTTGGGCAGAATATGATAATGATGCAGACATGCTGTTCATCAAATTGAATTCCTCAAGAGGCACTGGAAAAATTGATGATTGCATGGCAAAGTTTGTGACACCCTGGAGTATACATATTGTAGAAGAAGACACATTTGGAACTTTACATAAGAGATATTTGAATCACATGACTTGGGAAACTGATACTCATCATTAATTAACTGGGTGAAATCTGAAAGGCTGCTAAGTAACAGATTCAGGGGAGAAAAAGAGGAATCAAGAAGTAGGTACACATGAAAAGAGGAATCAAGAAGTAGGTATACATGAAAAAGAAACAAAGTGTTAGAACATGTTGGGTTTTGCTACCAAAAAAGTTTTAGACCACCTTAGCATGTTTTGTTTTTTTTTAACCACTGAAAAAGCTTTAGAACATGTTAGCATTAATGACTTAGAGGAAATATTGCTTATAGACAGATCAGCATGTGTACCTACCCAAGGTATATTCTCTCTCTCTTCTCTTTCCTCTCCTTCTCTCTCTCTCTTTTTCCCTTTCTCTATAACATGAACACACACATTTTTGCTATTTAGACCCAGAAACACTATTCTCAGTTGGAATACTCATTACCAACAAATGCTCTCTGCATGTAATTAGTTTGTTTTATTAGAATAAAATCTCTGGGGGCTGCTCCTGGGTGGCTCACATGGTTAAGCATCTGCCTTCAGCTCAGGTCATGATCTCTGGGTCCTGGGATCGAGCCCTGAGTCAGGCTCCCTGCTAGGCGGAAAGTCTGCTTCTCCCTCTCCCTCTGCCTGTCCTCCCACTCACGCTCTCTCCATCTCTCAAATGAAAAAATAAAATCTTAAAAAAAAAAAAAGAATAAAATCTCTGGGATACTAAAATATTAGTGTAAGAAAAGTGAGGCTTGACCAGGGCTAAGTGTAAATGTAAAATGGAATACATTTCCCTCTACCAATCAGAAGGCAAGCTATTCTTTTTTATGCAAATAATTTATTAAAGCATGTTTTAGGGTTCTCCAGAGAAAGAGAAGCAATAGGATGGATATCTGTATATCTATATAGGATGGATATCTATATATAGGTTAAGATATATAAATATACAGATTAGGATATATAATTGGGACTTGTCAGCCACCATAACAGTGTGAAAGGGATTTATTATAAGGACTTGGCTCACACAATTATGGAGGCTAAGTCCTAAGATCTGCAGTAGGCAAACTGGAAACCAGGAAAGCTGATGTTGTGTAGTTCTAGACCAAAATCCAGCAGGCTTGAGACCCAAGAAGAACTGATGTTTCAGTTCAAGTCCAAAGGCAAGACAAGCTCAAATACAGGTCAGGCAGGAGAAGTTTCCTCTTCCTTGGAGGGTGGGGGTCACACTTTTCTTCCTATTTAAGCCTTCAACTGATTGGATGAGATCAACCCACATTATGAAGGGCAATCTGCTTTACTCAGAATCCATTTTCAATGTCTACCTATTATCTAACTAGTGGTGTATCTTTTAAAGACTTGTTACAAGTGTATATACATCCCTCCCTCAAAATCTCTTTCAAAGCAGAAAATGGAGGAATAAAAGATGTTTTAGAAGTGTTCTAAGAATTTGGGTTTATATGTGTTTGATGTGTGTATAATTAATATGTAATGGACCTAAATCCATTACATAGCAAAGCCTCTCTAGTTGGAGAATAAATACATTTACATTTGTAGCTCAGATGGATGATATTTGAAAATGGAAGATGACAGCAGAAAGTAATGAGTAATGTGGAAAACTTTCTGGGCAACAGGCAGATATAGGTATTATTTTTCTATGTCAAAGCCAGAAAGGTCTGTAAACGCCCTTTTCCCCAAACTGAAGCAATAGGCGACATTTTGTAGTAAGCATTTCACAAACAACGTGCCTTGGTTTTGGCAAAGAGTAAACCAAATCGTATGTCTAATAATTCTGTCACTGTGCAGAGTACACAATACTCCTTATGCACATGGCTAAATACACATCAGTTAAATCTTTATATTTGAGTTAGAAACTCTCTGACCTATTAAGGCTGATTTGTGAATTACTGAAGACAATGATCTTGAGAATTCTGTGGTTTATGGTATCAAGACTAATACGAAGAGACAAGGACACATGGATGAGCATGTATATAGTAAAGAGGAATAACAGAACCATGAGGAGAAAAGAAAAAGAAAATTAGTGCAAGGACAGAAGGATTATGAAAGCCAGTTTGCATTATACCATATTTACAGTGGTCTTTTTAGTAACTTCTCTTTTTTCTTTTTCTTTCTTTTTTTGAGTATATATAGATCATTCTTTAGAAGGAATTTAAAATTTTCTCCACCTTTCAATATCTTTTACAAAAAATTTTGAGTTAGAAAGCCCACCTTAAGGAGGTGCCTGAGTGGCTCAGTTGGTTCAGCATCTGCCTTAGGCTCAGGTCATGATCCCAGGGCCCTGCTCAGCAGGGAGCCTACCTCTCCCTCTCCCTCTGCCTCTTCCCTCTGCTCGTGCTCTCTCTCTCTCAAATAAATAAATAATTTTTTTTAAAAAAAAAAAGCCTACCTTAGGTTTTGTTACTATATGTTGGCTAACTGAACATAATTAAATAAATAAATAAATAAATAAATAGTTTTTTTAAAAAGGGAGAAGTAATTTTATTGAGTTGTAAAAGTCAGTAACTATATGAAGATATAGCCTACTTGATAATCACCATGTTGATTCTCAGCATTTTCAGTGTAGGAGGCAGTCTTCCTTAGAAGGCTATACACACTGATATGAGGCATTCTTAATCTCAGGAAACAAACTGAGGGTTGCTGGAGTAGGGTGGGTGGGAGGGATGGGGTGTCTGGATGACAGACATTGGGGAGGGTATGTGCTATGGTGAGTGCTGTGAATTGTGCAAGACTGTTGAATCACAGATCTGTACCTCTGAAACAAATAATGCAATATATGTTAAGAAAAAAAAAAGAAGAAGAAGAAGAAGATAGCAGGAGGGGAAGAATGAAGGGGAGGAAATCAGAGGGGGAGACGAACCATGAGGGACGATGGACTCTGAAAAACAAACTGAGGGTTCTAGAGGGGAGGGGAGTGGGAAGATGGGTTAGCCCAGTGATGGGTATTAAAGAGGGCACATTCTGCATGGAGCACTGGGTGTTATGCACAAACAATGAATCATGGAACACCACATCAAAAACTAATGATGTAATGTATGGTGATTAACATAACAATAAAAAATTTAAAACAAAAGAAGGCTATACACATTTGGGGACCATTTCTATTCACTTGAGTTAGCCCTTAACTCCATTTAAGGCAATATAAAATATTCCTAAAATTTCTAGCTCCTCTTAACTCAGTTACCCTGAGGCTTAAGTTAAATATATTAATGCCACTTTTTCTTAATCCTCAGATCATTCTTTTGGTATGAGTCCTTGTCAAAATGAGAGCCGTCATTTAATGCTTCATTGTGCAGTGGGATTTTTCATTTATTGCATGTACTTCCTTATTTATGATATACTACAGTGTTTCAAATACTGCGATTTATGGACTGCAAGAAATTCGCAGGTGTTTTCTCCAGAGTCTACATATCTTGAAGGTTAAGAAAACATGGGTTATAATACATATGCCAAAGATTTGAAACTTGATCATACTTCTATTTGACAATCTATTACATAGTCTCATTGTGTCAATTTTAATGAAATCTTAAATTGAAATAGTATGCTACACAAGAATGTATTCAATAATGAAAAATAATAGATTATTTTTTAAAAAGAAAATATAGATTATTTAATGTATTGTTTTCTTTTGTAGCCCTGTCTTGATGTGGATTTTGAAATGCCATGATAGTTTCATAAGGAAGGTATGAGATAAGATGAATAGTCAATGAAAATGAGAGTTCACAGGATCTGTTAAATAATGTTAGAATATTTGGTACTATTCCATGGAATTGCAAACGGATTAAAAAAGAAGGTGAAACTTGGAATGTATCCTAAATGCAGTATTTTTAATATACAGGTTACAGAACGATACCCAATTATTTGATTTGTCATTCATTTTACCAGGTGTGCAACTACTCATGACCAAACAAGTGTTTTTTTCTGGTTGGCAAAAAAGTAAGTTATTAACTGTAATTATGATGATTCACAAAAGTTTCACTTATGCATTTTTATGAAGCAGACAGATGGTGTTGGTGAACAACTGTATGGAGAGGACAGGAGTCACACACTTTGGCTCCAGTGTGCACAAGACACTGTGACGGGAACCTTTCTCTACTGACATCCCTTGTAAAGTAGAATTCACAGTAACACAGGAGCATGTCAAGTGCCATCTGAAGGGGCTTAGAGACTGAAATACTAAAAGGCCATGAAAAGGAGTGCATTTACAATTCAGTGTATACATGAGAAATTCAAATTATACCAAGACAAAAATTTCTCAATTGAATGGTTCCTTAAAAAATTATGGTTCTTTAGAGCAGAGGTGTTAAGCTCTTCCAGCAGAGGTTAGAAGTTGAGTATGGTCGTATATGTGGACAGAAGGGTGTTTTAATTTCTAAAACATTTCAAAATTTGAATGTCTTTCATGGTAGAATGAAAAACTGGTCACAAAATTTTAAGTTCTTTCCATCAAGATTTATAATCTACTTGTTTTAAGCAATGGGACATTAGCAGGCATGAGGCTGCTTTTGAAGCTCAGAAGAAGCTGTGACTTGCCTAATATCTGATGAAGAGACATAACCTGTGTTTGCTATAGTGAACACCAGACATGTGTGTGAGACCATCTGAGGACAATCAGCTTCCAACTACCTTCAGGAGTAGGGCATGTGTGAGCACTGGACAGGTCAGCAAAAGAACCACCCAGATGAGCCCAGACCAAATTGACAACCTACAGAACTATGATTTATTAAAGTAATAATTTAACCTACTATTACTATTATATAGTAATAGATATGGCATGCCCACTCGAAGTTGACACTAGTTTCCTGCCATCCATTTTTATTATACAACATGGATTCACCTATTTATGTTATCTACTTGCCTCCTGAATGCATTTTATTCCTGGGCTTGTGCTCTATCTCACTGAAAATCTACTCTTTAAAGAAAGAAGCACTGAATATCTATTATGTGTTCATAAATACAATGAGACACTGAGAGTACAAATATGAATACAGCTTATTAATCCTCCTCAAGGAATCACTATCTAGTGGGCCAGATAATTAATTATGTATGCAATTAGCATGGGCAGGCATCAGATGCCTAAGGGTACAAAGTCAGTCACCTCAGATTATAAAGTTCGGATCCCGACCTGTGATTTCAGCAGGCTATTCTGTCTTTCTCTATGGTTCTCTATTATTCCTATCCACAAGAATTCCAAGGTGCATGTACATGCATTCACAAAACTTTCTTGGAGTCTTTGTTTTTGCTGGATGACAGGGAGTTCCCTTGGTGCTGGACCCCATCCCCACTGGCATCAGCACTAGTGAGAGCACTTCGTAGCCTCAGCTATCTTTAGTAAAGCCTGAGGTTAGCACTTCCTAACTCAGTGCCTGAACTCTTGCTACTGTGCCCAGTGCAGCAACCAATCCTGAACAGGAGGGGTGGCTGTTTCTGTGCTGTCCTGGGTTGTGAAATGGAGGAAAACTCCAAAGGAAATTTACTTGGGTGCCCAGCTATGGTATAAGGCAGCATTCTCCTTCCTTCCTATGGCTGACAAGGCCCAAAGCCCTGGCAGTTCTAAGGAAATAAACCACCTGCTTCTTCTGATGGCAGTGCAGAGCTGGGAGCCTTGTGGCATTGGCTGGCGGCTGCTGATCTGAGGGTTATGTCACACAGACAGGTGCAAGCTGCACAAGACTTATCGTGCCAGATGTCACAATTAGCTGTGTTGAAACACTTACTTTCACAGACCACGTCATTCCTTAAATCTTCTTGGGCTTAATTAACCATTGCTGTAATTACTCCAGTATAAATCTCTATTATAATTTTTCCATACCATGATGGCTTCTTGTGCATGAACGGTAATCTTTCTTTTTCTCTAGTGTTTAACAGTAAAATGGCTGTGTCTCCAAGTGTTACAGTTCATTTAATTCAATCCCTCTTTGTCTCTCTCTCCTTCTATTTCTCTCTCTTATACACACACACACACACACACACACACTTCCATATATGTATAGAATTCACAAGAAAATGTTTAATTTTTTAACATATTACTTTAGTGCTATATTTTCTACTAAAAGAATCACAGGGTAAACATGAACTCTCCATCTTCTTGTAAGATCCAGAATCAAGATGTCTTGATTCTTAGCCCTTCGTTCAGTACACTGATACATACCCCTTCTACCTGTTGCGTACACTCATAAACTTCACTATCCAGTCCTTTAATTTTTCCACTGCAGTAGCTCAGAGCCAGACCTGCCGTGCTCAGTCCCATCTCAGCCTTGCACCAGAGGAGACAACCAACAGCATACGCTGTTTAATGGATGCTGCACAGTTGCAATCATATGGCATAAGCCGTGAAACTCAGATGTTATAAATTTTTGTCAGTATACCATTATGGCACTGATAATGTAGCAAAAGATTATACTCAGAACATAGAAGTAGATTCAGATGATATGGTTTCTTAAAGGCATTTTGATACATACATAGGCAATTATATTAAAGTTCTAGAAGATAAAGATCTGCTGCAACCAATAAAGACCTCACCCCAGACAAGCAAAATACCATAACTACCATGGCCAATGTGAGGAAACTAGGGAGACCCCTCCTAACTTTTGCTGAGTTACTAGTATTAATTTTGGTAGAAGAAGCCAAAAGTAGAAAATATGAGGAAGCCTTGAAGTCAAATGTAATGAATTCATTAGTGGGAGTGTGTGCTCTGGAAGCTTTAATTATTTCCTAAGGGAATCATATAATTAATAGCAATCTGTGGTGAAGAAGCTGTGAAGGAAAGAGAGGAGGGAGCTCGAGAATGCTGAGGAATGATGATTCATTTTCAAACATAGTGTTAACAGTTGCATAATATTTCATTTAAGATTGCCCTATACTGGAGGAGGAGCAAGATGGCGGAGGAGTAGGACACCTAAATTTCCTCTAGTCCCAGGAATTCAGCTAGATAGGGATCAAACAATTCTGAACACCTACAAACTCAACCGAAGATCAAAGAAAAGAATAGCAGCAACTCTCTGAACAGAAAAGTGACCACTTTCTGGAAGGTAGGACGTGTGGAGAAGTGAATGCGAGGTGATATTTGAGAAGATAGACAGCGGGGGAGGGAGCCTCCGTCAGCCGCTACTGGCAAGTGATAGAGCAGCAGAGCACAAAATCGGAACTCCTAGAAGTCAGCTCCGCTGAGGGACCTCACTCCAGTGGCTAAGCAGGGGTGGAACGCTTGCTGGGACAGTGTGGTCTCAGGACCCTCGGGGTCACAGGAAGAGCAGGGATGCCTGAGTGCAGAAGAGCTCCCAAGTATCGGAGCAGGGAAGCCGGCTGCAGAGACCGAACCAAAGAGTGGGTTTTCAGCTTGGGGTTGCCATAAACCATGATCCGTGGCACAGTTGGGCCACTGCTCTTACAGTAGGGACCCAACAAGCGGCAGATGCGGGGAGACTCCCCTTCCTCCTCCAGGAGGAGCGGCACGGGAGCGCACTGCAGGGATCTGCTGGGTTTGGAGACTCCACACGGGGTCGTGTGCCAGAGAGAAACGCTCGGTCACAGGCCGGGTGAGCGCAGAGTGCGGCCAGAGACCAGGGAGACGGGAGTGATTGACTGCTTTTCTCTGGGGGTGCGCTGAGGAGCAGAGCCCAGATTTCTTGGCTCCTCTGGGGCGGAGATTGGGAGGTCGCCATTTTCACGCTCGTCCTCCAAAGCTGTAGGGAAAGCTCCCGAGAGCAAACCCGAGCAGATTGCTTAGCCCAGCCGGCAAGGGCGGGGCAATTCCGGTTCTGGCAAAGACATTTGAGAACCATGGCAACAGGCCCCTCCCCCAGAAGATCAGCAAAAACAGCCAGCCAAGACCAAGTTTACCCATCAATGAGAATGGCAGAACTCCAGCGCTAAGGGAATACAGCACATAGAATTCATGCCCTTTCCCCCATGATTCTTTAGTCTTTCAAAGTTAATTTTTTAAATTTTCTTTAGTTTTACTCTTTCTATTTTTTTAAAATTTTTCTTCTTTTCTTTTTCAACCAACATCTTATCAATCCCTTTTTTAAAAATCTTTTTTATTTTTCATTTTTAGAGTCGTATTCTATCCCTTCATAGTAGTTAACCTTATTTTTGGTATATATATATAAGTTGTTCTCTCTTTATAATTTTGGGATACAGTTGCTTCTAAGAGACCAAAATATACCCTAAATCTCTAGTGTATGGCTTTGTTCTAGTCTCCTGCCTGATCACATTCTCTCCTTTTTTTTTTTAATTTTTAAATTTTAATTTTTTTTGTATTTCTCTTCTTCCTTTTTTCAACCAAGTTCTTATCAATTCCTTTTAAAAAATCTTTTATAATTTTCATCTTTACAGTCATATTCCATCCCCTCATTGTATTTACCCTTATTTTTGTACATATATAAGTTTTTCTTTCTTTTAAAATTTTGGGAGGCAGTTTCTTCTAAGAGACCAAAATACACCCAAAATCTAGTGTGTGGCACTGATCTATTCACCAGTCTGATCATATTCTTTTTTTTTTTAATCTTTTTCTTTTTCTTTTTTTTCTCTTTTCTTTCTTTCCCTTTCTTTCCTCCTGGTTTCAGGTCTCTTCTGATTTGTTTAGTGTATATATTTCTGGGGTCATTGTTACCCTGTTAGCATTTGTTCTCTCATTCATCTATTTTCCTCTGGATAAAATGACAAGACGGAAAAAATCACCTCAAAAAAAGAACAAGAGGCAGTACCGACTGCCAGGGACCTAATCAATACGGACATTAGTAAGATCACAGAACTAGAGTTCAGAATGACGATTATAAAGATGCTAGCTGGGCTTGAAAAAAGCATGAAAGATACTAGAGAAACCTTTTCTGGAGAACTAAAAGAACTAAAATCTAATCAAGTCAAAGTCAAAAAGGCTATTAATGAGGTGCAATCAAAAATGGAGGCTCTAACTGCTAGGAAAAATGAGGCAGAAGAGAGAATTAGTGATATAGAATACCAAATGATGGAAAATAAAGAAGCTGTGAAAAAGAGAGATAAACAACTACTGGATCACAAGGGCAGAATTCGAGAGAGAAGTGATACCATAAGACGAAACAATATTGGAATAATTGGGATCCCAGAAGAAGAAGAGAGAGAGGGGCAGAAAATATATTGGAGCAAATTATAGCAGAGAACTTCCCTAATTTGGGGAAGGAAACAGGCATCAAAATCCAAGAGGCACAGAGAACCCCCCTCAAAATCAATAAAATAGGTCAACACCCTGACATCTACTAGTAAAACTTATGAGTCTCAGAGACAAAGAGAAAATCCTGAAAGCAGCTCGGGACAATCCTGAAAGCAGCTTAGGACAATGGTAGAAATATTAGATTGGCAACAGACCTATCCACAGAGACCTGGCAGGCCGGAAAGGACTCTATATTCAGAGCACTAAATGAGAAAAATATGCAGCCAAAAATACTATATCCAGCTAGGCTGTCACTGAAAATAGAAGGAGAGATAAAAATCTTCCAGGACAAACAAAAACTAAAGGAATTTGCAAACACGAATCCAGCCCTACAAGAAATATTGAAAGGGGTCCTCTAAGCAAAGAGAGAGCCTAAAAGTAACATAGACCAGAAAGGAACAGAGACAATATACAGTAACGGTCACCTTATAGGCAATACAATGGCACTAAATTCATACCTTTCAATAGTTACCCTGAATGTAAATGGGCTAAATGCCCCAATCAAAAGACACAGGCTATCAGATTGGATAAAAAAACAAGACCCATCGATATGCTGTCTGCAAGAGACTCATTTTTAGACCCAAAGACACCTCCAGAGTGCAAGTGAGGGGGTGGAAAACCATTTATCATGCTAATGGACACCAAAAGAAAGCTGGGGTGGCAATCCTTATATCAGACAAATTAGATTTTAAACCAAAGACTGTAATAAGAGATGAGGAAGGACACTATATCATCCTTAAAGGGTTTATCCAACAAGAAGATCTAACAATTGTAAATATCTAGGCCCCTAATATGGGAGCAGCCACTTATATAAGCCAATTAATAACAAAGGCAAAGAAACACATTGACAACAATACAATAATACTAGGGGACTTTAACACCCCCCTCACTGAAATGGACAGATCATCTAAGCAAAAGATCAACAAGGAAGTAAAGACTTTAAATGACACACTGGACCAAATGGACTTCACAGATATATTCAGAACATTCCATCCCAAAGCAACAGAATACACATTCTTCTCTAGTGGCCATGGAACATTCTCCAGAATAGATCACATCCTAGGTCACAAATCAGGTCTCAACTGGTACCAAAAGATTGGGATTATTCCCTGCATATTTTTGGACCACAGTGATTTGAAGCTAGAACTCAATCACAAGAGGAAAGTTGGAAAGAACTCAAGTACATGCAGGCTAAAGAGCATCCTACTAGAGAATGAATGGGTCAACCAGGAAATAAAAGAAGAATTAAAAAAATTCATGGAAACAAATGAAAATGAAAACATAACTGTTCAAAATCTTTGGGATACAGCAAAGGCAGTCCTAAGAGGAAAGTATATAGCAATACAAGCCTTTCTCAAGAAACAAGAAAGGTCTCAAATACACAACCTAACCCTACACCTAAAGGAGCTGGAGAAAGAACAGCAAATAAAGCCTAAACCCAGCAGGAGAAGAGAACTAATAAAGATCAGAGCAGAAATCAATGAAATAGAAACCAAAAGAACAGTAGAACAGATCAACGAAACTAGGAGTTGGTTCTTTGAAAGAATTAATAAGATTGATAAACCCCTGGCCAGACTTATCAAAAAGAAAAGAGAAATGACCCAAATAAATAAAATCATGAATGAAAGAGGAGAGATCACAACCAACACCAAAGAAATACAAACAATTATAAGAACATATTATGAGCAACTCTACGCCAGCAAATTAGATAACCTGGAAGAAATGGATGCATTCCTAGAGATGTATCAACTACCAAAACTGAACCAGGAAGAAATAGAAAACCTGAACAGACCTATAACCACTAAGGAAACTGAAGCACTAATCAAAAATCTCCCAATAAACAAGAGCCTAGGGCCAGATGGCTTCCATGGGAATTCTACTGAACATTTAAAGAAGAATTAATACCTATTCTTCTGAAACTGTGCCAAAAAATAGAAATGGAAGGAAAACTTCAAACTCATTTTATGAGACCAGCATTACCTTGATCCCCAAACCAGACAAAGACCCCATCAAAAGGAGAATTATATACCAATATCCTTGATAAACATGGATGCAAAAATTCTCACTTGTTCATTTTAGCCATTCTGACTGGTGTGAGGTGGTATCTCATTGAAGTTTTGATTTGGATTTCCCTGATGCCGAGCGATGTTGAGCACTTTTTCATGTGTCTGTTGGCCATTTGGATGTCTTCTTTGAAAAATGTCTGTTCATGTCTTCTGCCCATTTCTTGATTGGATCATTTGTTCTTTGGGTGTTGAGTTTCATAAGTTCTTTTTTTTTTTTTTTAAAGATTTTATTTATTTATTTGACAGAGAGAGAGAGATAGCGAGAGCAGGAACACAAGCAGGGGGAGTGGGAGAGGGAGAAGCAGGCTTCCCGCCGAGCAGGGAGCCCGATGTGGGACTCAATCCCAGGACCCTGGGATCATGACCTGAGCCCAAGGCAGACGCTTAACAACTGAGCCACCCAGGCACCCTGAGTTTGATAAGTTCTTTATAGATTTTGGATACTAGCCCTTTATCTGATATGTCATTTGCAAATATCTTTTCCTATTCTGTCGGTTGTCTTTTGGTTTTGTTGACTGTTTCTTTTGCTATGCAAAAGCTTTTTATCCTGATGAAGTCCCAATAGTTCATTTTTGCCCTTGTTCCCTTGTCTTTGCTGATGTTTCTGGAAGAAGTTGCTGTGGCTGAGGTTGAAGAGGTTGCTGCCTGTGTTCTCCTTTAGGATTCTGATGAACTCCTGTCTCACATTTAGGTCTTTCAACCATTTTGAGTCTATTTCTGTGTGTGGTGTAAGGAAATTCTTCTGCATGTGGCTTTCCAATTTTCCCAACACCATTTGTTGAAGAGGCTGTCTTTTTTCCATTGGACATTCTTTCCTGCTTTGTCAAAGATTAGTTGACCATAGCTTTGAGGGTCCATTTCTGGGCTCTCTATTCTGTTCCATTGATCTATGTGTCTGTTTTTGTGCCAGTACCATACTGTCTTGATGATGACAGCTTTGTAATAGAGCTGGAAGTCCGGAATTGTGATGCCACCAGCTTTGCTTTTCTTTTTCAACATTCTTCTGGCTATTCGGGGTCCTTTCTGGTTCCATACAAATTTTAGGATTATTTGTTCCATTTCTTTGAAAAAAGTGGATGGTATTTTGACAGGGATTGCATTGATGTGTAGATTGCTCTAGGTAGCTTGACATCTTCACAATATTTGTCTTCCAATCCGTGAGCATGGAACGTTTTTCCATTTCTTTGTGTCTTCCTCAATTTCTTTCATGAGTATTTTATAGTTTTCTGAGTACAGATTCTTTGCCGCTTTGGTTAGATTTATTCCTAGGTATCTAATGGTTTTGGGTGCAATTGTAAATGGGATCAACTCCTTAGTTTCTCTTTCTTCTGTCTTGTTGTTGGTGTATAGGAATGCCACTGACTTCTGTGCATTGATTTTATATCCTGCCACTTTACTGAATTCCTGTATGAGTTCTAGCAGTTTTGGGGTGGAGTCTTT
>NW_022589704.1:45742222-45752213 GCF_004348235.1 Phoca vitulina
TTTTTAAAGATTTTATTTATTTATTTGACAGAGAGAGAGAGATAGCGAGAGCAGGAACACAAGCAGGGGGAGTGGGAGAGGGAGAAGCAGGCTTCCCGCCGAGCAGGGAGCCCGATGTGGGACTCAATCCCAGGACCCTGGGATCATGACCTGAGCCCAAGGCAGACGCTTAACAACTGAGCCACCCAGGCACCCTGAGTTTGATAAGTTCTTTATAGATTTTGGATACTAGCCCTTTATCTGATATGTCATTTGCAAATATCTTTTCCTATTCTGTCGGTTGTCTTTTGGTTTTGTTGACTGTTTCTTTTGCTATGCAAAAGCTTTTTATCCTGATGAAGTCCCAATAGTTCATTTTTGCCCTTGTTCCCTTGTCTTTGCTGATGTTTCTGGAAGAAGTTGCTGTGGCTGAGGTTGAAGAGGTTGCTGCCTGTGTTCTCCTTTAGGATTCTGATGAACTCCTGTCTCACATTTAGGTCTTTCAACCATTTTGAGTCTATTTCTGTGTGTGGTGTAAGGAAATTCTTCTGCATGTGGCTTTCCAATTTTCCCAACACCATTTGTTGAAGAGGCTGTCTTTTTTCCATTGGACATTCTTTCCTGCTTTGTCAAAGATTAGTTGACCATAGCTTTGAGGGTCCATTTCTGGGCTCTCTATTCTGTTCCATTGATCTATGTGTCTGTTTTTGTGCCAGTACCATACTGTCTTGATGATGACAGCTTTGTAATAGAGCTGGAAGTCTGGAATTGTGATGCCACCAGCTTTGCTTTTCTTTTTCAACATTCTTCTGGCTATTCGGGGTCCTTTCTGGTTCCATACAAATTTTAGGATTATTTGTTCCATTTCTTTGAAAAAAGTGGATGGTATTTTGACAGGGATTGCATTGATGTGTAGATTGCTCTAGGTAGCTTGACATCTTCACAATATTTGTCTTCCAATCCGTGAGCATGGAACGTTTTTCCATTTCTTTGTGTCTTCCTCAATTTCTTTCATGAGTATTTTATAGTTTTCTGAGTACAGATTCTTTGCCGCTTTGGTTAGATTTATTCCTAGGTATCTAATGGTTTTGGGTGCAATTGTAAATGGGATCAACTCCTTAGTTTCTCTTTCTTCTGTCTTGTTGTTGGTGTATAGGAATGCCACTGACTTCTGTGCATTGATTTTATATCCTGCCACTTTACTGAATTCCTGTATGAGTTCTAGCAGTTTTGGGGTGGAGTCTTTTGGGTTTTCCACATAAAGTATCATACCGTCTGCAAAGAGTGAGAGTTTGACTTCTTCTTTACTGATTCGGATGTCTGTTATTTCTTTTTGTTGTCTGATTGCTGTGGCTAGGACTTCTAGTACTATGTTGAATAGCAGTGGTGATAGTGGACATCCCTGCCGTGTTCCTGACCTTAGGGGGAAAGCTCTCAGTTCTTCCCCATTGAGAATGATATTCGCTGTTGGTTTTTCATAGATGGCTTTTATGATATTGAGGTATGTACCCTCTATCCCTATACTCTGAAGAGTTTTGATCAAGAAAGGATGCTGTACTTTGTCAAATGCTTTTTCTGTATCTATTGAGAGGATCATATGGTTCTTGTTCTTTCTTTTATTAATGTATTGTATCATATTGATTGATTTGCAGATGTTGAACCAACCCGCAGCCCAGTATGGAGGTTCCTCAAAAAGTTGAAAATAGAGCTATCATACAATCCAGCAATTGCACTACTGGGTATTTTCCCCAAAGATACAAATGTAGGGATCCAAAGGTGTATGTGCATCCCAATGTTTATAGCAGCAATGTCCACAATAGCCAAACTATGGAAAGAGCCAAGATGTCCATCGACAGATGAATGGATAAAGAAGATGTGGTATATATACACAATGGAATATTATGTAGCCATCAAAAAAACCCAAAATCTTGCCATTTGCAACGATGTGAATGGAACTGGAGGGTATTATGCTGAGCGAAATAAGTCAGTCAGAGAAAGACATGTATCATATGACCTCACTGATATGAGGAATTCTTAATCTCAGGAAACAAACTGAGGGTTGCTGGAGTGGTGGGGGGTGGGAGGGATGGGGTGGCTGGGTGATAGACATTGGGGAGGGTATGTGCTATGGTGAGTGCTGTGAATTGTGTAAGACTGTTTAATCACAGACCTGTACCTCTGAAACAAATAATACATTATATGTTAAAAAAAAAAAAAGAAGAAGAACATAGCAGGAAGGGAAGAATGAAGGGGGGAAAATCGGAGGGGGAGACGAACCATGAGAGACAATGGACTCTGAGAAACAAACTGAGGGTTCTAGAGGGGAGGGGTTGGGGGGATGGGTTAGCCTGGTAATGGGTATTAAAGAGGGCACGTACTGCATGGAGCACTGTGTGTTATACGCAAACAATGAATCATGGAACACTACATCCAAAAAAAATAAAAATAAATAAATAAACTGTCATTCTACTACCTTTCTTTAGCCTAAGAATGAACTATTAATTGCTGTCAGGTATCTTTGCTCTTTGTTTCCCCAGCTTTGTAGTTCTCTTGAAAGTAATCTTTTCTTCTCCTTCTGATGGAAAGAAGTGCTGAAGGTCTGACATTTCATTGTAATGCTTCATGACCAACCCCAGGAGCAATTATTCAAAGACATTAAGGGTTAGTTATTTCATCCTCACAAGCTTTGAAATGAGTATGCTCAAGCAGCATTACTGAAAAATGAAAGTGCTCAAAGTTCAGTGGGTGAATGACGATCAGTAATTACATGTGTGGATGAGTCATATATTTATTATTTAAATGTGAATAATAGCAGTAGGCTGTCCTGTAAACATGGCCAGATTTTGAGAAAAAAGCCTCAATGAAATATTGACTGAATTTGTTTCTTAAGCAATAAAGAAATAGGAAAAAGATAGAATTAAGAATAACAGACACAGTTCATATCTCTACAGGGTAGGTTAGGAGGTAGGAGAAACACTGAGAATCACCAAGAAACTTTTACAAAAACCACAGATGCCTATGCCTCCCCTCCTTATGGTTCTTGTTCTTTCTTTTATTAATGTATTGTGTCACATTGATTGATTTGCGGATGTTGAACTAACCCTGCAGCTCAGTATGGAGGTTCCTCAAAAAGTTGAAAATAGAGCTACCATGCGATCCAGCAATTGCACTACTGGGTATTCGCCCCAAAGATACAAATATAGGCATCCGAAGGGGTACGTGCACCCTGATGTTTATAGCTGCAACGTCCACAACAGCCAATTGTTTGATCACTATGTATCTTACCAGGCCCACTGACATCCACTGAAAGAGTAATGTAGACTAGGAAACAGGATTTCTGTGCTCTCTAGCCTTTTTTTTTTTTTTTTTAGCCGTTTACTTGGTTGTGAGAGATCTGTGTTAGCATATGCTTGCTTATTTAGCAAGTTACTGGCATAGGAAGTTGGGGTTCCATGATGTTGTATAAATTTGCATAGAGTGATATGCATCCACTCTTTAGAGAGGGAACTGTCATTGTATTGTACTTGCAAGTGTCTGAAAGCTATTCACTCATTGAAGGCAAACTCTGGGGATTGGCCTCCAAGTCATATAAATTTCTACGTAAGTGTATTGCTAGAAATTATGAATTTGGGCAGCCATCTGGTTTCAAATGTGCATGAGCCCGTAAGAGTAGAGTTTCATTCTTCATTCTGTGATGATACTTAATTTTCATTGCACATTTTCTCATACAAGGTGGCCTCTTCTAAATATAACATGAAAAAATAAAGGAAAAAAGGGCTAACCTTTCATTATAACTTCTCTCAAGTTGAAGTGCTTTTCTCTGAACTATAAAGAAAAGGCAAGAGTCTTCAAAGCATCTATACTTGTTAAGGATCAAAGAGAATGCTTCTAAATGAAAAGGTATAGGGATAAAATGAAAGTTATAGGTAGACTTATGCCCCAGTATTTCAGTATCCGAGAATCACTGTTCTTTTCATGGTAATTTCTAATGAATGGAGTTCTCCAAAAATGAAAAGAGCCTATCTTTTAAGGCAGAGACATAAGTGCTATGTAAGGAACTCCTGCACTGGGGGAATGTGAATTATGCTGGTGTATGGAACACATATCTCCTCCCATCTACCAGAGTGGGAATTATGGAATCTTTGACAGAAAGTGGACAGAACTGGACCTGTGGTATGGACTAGAAAAGAGAAAATCTCAGCTCAAAAAAAAAAAAAAAAAAACCAAAAAAGAATGGCCAGCAAAGGAAAGAGTAGTTTCAGTGAAAGAAAGTCAACAAGGTGAAGAGCGGCATTGTCATCAGGATAATGTAAGTATGGTCTTTAGAATACTTACATCAGAGGACCTGTCCCACCACCTACCTATACTAAATGAATGGCATCAGGAGAATTTTGTCCTTGACTAATACTCAAGCACTACTTTCTAAAGAATGTGACTGATGTGCCCAGTGACAGTGCTTAGCCTAGATATTGGAAAAGAATGAGAAGTGGATTAGAGATTATGAAAGCTCCATATCTCAACAAAAATAGTAAAGGAGAAAATGAAGGGGGAGAAAAAGGAAAATACTGGTTTTTGTAACTGCATCCAGGATAAAGCTGTATTTACAGTTTTGTACAGAGGAAGATTGCATCCAAGAGATATCCACAATGGCTGCAAGAATTTTTCCAGACAGGGATGGAGATGGTAATCCCCATAACATAAGTTCATCATATCCACACAGCCACACAACTCAACCTTTCTCTGGAAAGCCGGAAACAAGTCTCCTATAATTAACATTAGTTTTCATAAACGGAGGAAGAAGTTATGACCTGAGAAAATACACTGTTCATATACGACCTCTACAAGACACATAGACAACTGCGAATTACCAGATACTGTGTTAAATCCAGACCATGGAATGGAGACATTGAAGTTAATTAACAGAATGAAATCATGAAGAAATAGAGATAATGGGGGAAACAATATAATTTAATATAATAATTTTAGTTATCACACTTATGGAATAAGAAAAGATAATGCATTTTAGAAAATGTGGAAGTTAAAAAAATAATTATCCCAAATTCTTGATATGTATGAAAACACATATATGTGTATCTATGTTGCAAACAGAATGGACACTGCTGAAGGTGGTAAGCTAGAAGACTGAGAAAGAAAAATTTCCCAGAAATCAGAGAAAAAAAATGAATAAAAGTGAGAGAATTCTGAAGAGTCACTTATATACATATATGTCAACACATATAATGCGTATATGTTATATATAATGTAATACAAATATATGTTACATCCAGAAATGCTAATAAACATCTAGTAGGGGTACTGGGTTCCAACCAGAAAAGGACAGAGAGGTAAGTGGAATAAATAATCAATCAATAAAAAAGTCTAAATTTTGAAATGAACAGCTGAGACCTGAACTAGATGAATAAAAATAGAGTAAAAACCAGATATGTCTTAGTGATATTTAAGAACTGTGCAGTTAAGATAGAATTGTTAATATTGTCAGAAAGCAAAATGTTATATGTATAGGAAAGAATCACAAGGACATCAAGCTTCAGCTTCAGAAGAGAAATACTTAAAAGCAATCAAGCAAAGGCTTCAAAGTTAAGACGGAAAAATGGTGTTATATCTAGACGTTTGTAGCTAATTAAATGAGCATTCACATATGAAGGCATAATAAAGTTAATTTTAGATATTCAGGAGCTCAAAGTCTATTGGGCATACATCCTTCCTGAAAAAAAATGGTTTACTGAACAAATGAAAAAAAGGAAAAAGAGAGAGACAAACCAAGAAACGGACTCTTTTTTTAAAAAGATTTTATTTATTTATTTGACAAAGAGAGACACAGTGAGAAAGGGAACACAAGCAGGGGGGAGTGGAAGAGGGAGAAGCAGGCTTCCCGCTAAGCAGGGAGCCCGATGTGGGGCTTGATCCCAGGACACTGGGATCATACCTTAGCCGAAGTCAGACGCTTAATGACTGAGCCACCCAGGTGCCCCAAGAAACAGACTCTTAACTATAGAGAAAAAAACTGATGGTTACCAGAGGGGAGGTGGGTGGATCAAATTATTGGAAAAAAAAGGATCCAAAGATTTGGGGGATATGAATAATTTATCTATTTATCTAGGTATATACATACATAGATATGTTGTGTGTGTGTTTTATAGTGGTATATACATGTAAATTCTTACCCAGAAACAAAAAATTTAAGTTCTTCTTGTTGTTCAAATAGCCATGCAATATTTTAAATACAGACTCATTTGAGGGTTAAAGGAAAGTCTCAAATTTCTGAAACTAGAAATCCTTAAAGCCACATTATTTGTCACCAAGATAAAAATTAATTTAGTAATTAATAAGAAAAAATAGCTAAAATTAATTATTATTTCACATTCTGCTATATCATAGAAAGTGCCAGTAATCAGTAGTTCTCAATTGCAGTGAACTATTACTGAACATGTCTGTTCTTAGATTTAGTTAAGAACCAGACCATGTAACCTCTAAATCCCTTATAACCTAGGATTAAAGTTTCAATATATTAGGAAATGTCCTTTTCTTTTTCTTTTTTCCTTCCTCACAAAGGCTTTGGTAAAAACAAATGGGAGATAGCTCACTTCTCTGGGCTAGACTTTAGTATGGCTCTTTTAATACCAGAGAGACTGAATTTCACTATACCAAATGATAGAACATTCATTTGAGTCCGATTACATAGTTGCTTCTAATTATAATCATCTTCACCTTGCTTACTTACTGAGAGGCACATCTTTATCTCTAATAGAAATATTTAACTGCTAGCAAGAATAATTTCTGAGCCAAAGGGAGCTTCTTCAAGGACTTCTTCACTGTTAATATTCTTTTTTCTTGTCACAAACAAACACACACACACACACACACACACGCACATGCACACGCACACACACATTTCTAGCAAGATATTTTCGTTAAAAGTCATGTTTCTCATCCATAAGGATATAAGAATTGCAAATACTAATTTGAAAATGACAGTGGCTTAAATGAAACATGTAGACCTTTTGACTACAAGTTTATATTCTCTTTGGAAACTCAGAGAAGAAAGAAAGAAAATAGCAATTTCATAAAAAGTGGGGGTGGTGGGAGGAGAAGGAAAAATAAAAATCAGAAAGACAAAATCTTGATAGAGAAAGGCGGGAAAAAAGGAAATACTGAGATATACTGAGAAAAGCATCATCAAGAACACCAAACTTTCCCTGATTTCTGGCTCTCTGAGGGGGATCGAGTTTCATAATTAACTAGTCAATAAGCAAAAACATCATCTGGACCGCTACCAAATCTAGGACAGTATACCTGATGATCCGGAAGGTGTGAAAAAATAATAAAACATCCAGTAAAGCAGGGAAACTTGTACGCAAGCAGAAAATAGAAGCCATATATTGGAAAAATAAATGAAAAATCAGAAATTCTCTGTCTCCCTTCATGAAGTTCTCAGTGACAATAAAATAAAAATTAAGAAGCAATATATTTAAGCTTTTATTTTTTTCAGTCTCAGTGCAGTGCATTAAATTGTTGCCTCAGAATATTTATAACTTGTGGTGAAAAAAATAGTTTGTGGTATATAATACTCATCTGCTAAAATATTAGGTGAAGATCAAAGTACAAACTTGCGTTGGGTGGCATTTTTCTATGCTTCCCCCCCCCCCATGGATTTGTACTCCTTCTAAGTGTCCTGGATATTTATGATCCAAGAAAATAAGAGCTTCCTGATACCTGTCTAAATGCTGCCTACATCAATTTAAAATATTAGAAATACCAGACATTATATTTGGGTAGACTTGTGGTTTATGAAGCATGTTTTTAATATTTGCATGAAGTCAAAACACATGCCCAGTTTAGGAGAAAATGATCACTCACAAATTTGACCTGCTATTATTCTCTTGTGATATAAATAAATGCTGAGTGAACACATTAGTTTATTTTTCCCTTTACCTTTTTTCTTTTTGTTTTGTTTAACAACAAAGTTTTAATGCAGTAGATTATTTATTTTATGTTTTAAAATCTTTAAAAATAATCACATACATGTATAGTAAAAGTATAAAAATCATACATAGCAATGACAACTCCTAATTCAGATTGTTAACTTTAGGAAAAAAAGGAAAAATAATGAGGGATTGAGAGGAATCCCAAAAGTATTCCAACTGATATATTATTGCTTAAAATAATTATTAAGTAAATATAATAAAATGTTTAAATTAGCAAAGCCAAGTTATAGGTATCTGAGTCTTAATTATATTATTCTTTATCTGCAATTTCAAATATGTCATTAAAAAAATAAAGTAAATAAGATATTCCTTGCCTGGCAACAAAATTCATAAAAAATCTTGATTTTACTTAGCAAAGAATGCAAAAGATATTTATACAGAAATTTTATATTTATACCGAATGATATAATAAGACTCTGAAAAAGTGGAAAAAATAACAAATTTCCGAATAACATAACTTTTTAAGCTATAAATTTCTCCCCAATATATCTATAAAGTCAATGTATTCCCCCAAATCTAATTATAATACTACGGCAATTTAATATGTAACAAAGTTGTTAAGGACAAATCACTGGGGAAATTGTTAGGGGAAAGGGCTCATCTAATGGAAAAATACAAACTTGAATGCTTTCATGAAATCACTTATACAAATACATTCTAAATGATGGCTTAAGTAACCACATCTCTGAATGGCAAAACATCTAATAATACAAAGTTTTGGCAAAGCTGTGGGGGCAACACCTTCTCACTCTTTGGGGAGTAGAGTAAGTTGCTACATCCATTCCAGAATCTAATCTAATTGTACTATTGAAATAAAGTGTGATGTGCTTGACAGCTTATCAGAAACACATTTGGGTATGTACTATATTCTCATATCGGTCAATATGGACACCTGGATGAGTAAGTGTTTAATTTAGCTGTTTCTGTCTATCTCCATCTTTATGAAAATGTAATATATAGGGGACTTATACAATGGAATTACTATTCGGCACTTAGAAGCAGTCAATGAATGGTACTGTTACATAGAACAAGGGAAAATTGTAAGAAACTGCATAAAATACTGGTTCATGGAAATAATTTTTAGGAAAACACACATAAAAGAACATAAAGTTTTAGCTAAAGTATTTGTCACAAGTATAAATATATATGGGCATATATTTGTGCTATATATCTTATATATACACACATATGCAAACCCGTTTATTTGTACGTATATATGTATGTATATTTGTATTGAAATGTAAACAGCTTAAGCCTCAGAACATCCTAGGAAGAAGGTATTATATATATACCCATGTGCAGAAGAAGAAACTGGTATGGAATATAAGTAACATGAAAGGTCAAATATTTGTGAAAGGTTATAGCTAGTGTACGTTGAAGCCAAGGTTCAAACCTTGACTATTTGGCTCCAGATTTCACAATCTTAAACACTATGTATGCTTATTTGCTATCATCAAATATGTTAGTATGTACCTAAGGGAGGATGGAGATAAACAGGGGGATGCGCTATGATGGCAAAACATAATCTAAAGCCAGAGTCCTGAATGCACTGATGAGAATATTGTGGTGGAATTAACTCAACTCTGTGAACCTGAAGAGGAGAAAGAGGAAGTGGAAGAGTAGAAGAAAGAGAAAAGAAAAAAAAAATTTTAAAAATTTAAAAATTTATTATTATTCTTTTTACAACAAAGTTTTCAGGTTTAGGAGTGAAGCACACAAAACTGTGCAGTAGAAATGAAGGAGAATCAGTATAGACAGATAAACAAGCCACTGAAAACTAATTGTCTGGTTATCAATGGGAAGACAGATTTCTTTTTTTTTTTTTTTAAGATTTTATTTATTTATCTGAAGATAGAGACACAGTGAGAGAGGGAACACAAGCAGGGGGAGTGGGAGAGGGAGAAGCAGGCTTCCCGCCGAGCAGGGAGCCCGATGTGGGGCTCGATCCCAAGACCCTGAGATCATGACCTGAGCCGAAGGCAGACGCTTAACGACTGAGCCACCCA
>NW_022589704.1:47029585-47060908 GCF_004348235.1 Phoca vitulina
CTTTCTTTCTTTCTTTCTTTCTTTCTTTCTTTCTTTCTTTCTTTCTTTCTTTCTTTCTTTCTTTTTCTTTCTTTCTTTCTTTCCTTCTTCCTTCCTTCCTTCCTTCTCCTTTCCTTTCCCTTTCCCTTCCCCTTCCCCTTCTGTTCTTTTCTTTCTTGACAGGAAGGGCAAAGAGAGAATCTTAAGCAGGCTCCATGCCCAGCACGGAGCCTGATGCGGGGCTTGATCTCATGACCTTGAGATCATGACCTGAGCCAAAATCAAAGTTGGCCCCTTAATGGACGGAGCAACCCAGGCACCCCAACACATTTCATTTTTGAGCTTTTACAAGCCTGAGGAAATACTACCAGATGTTCTGTTATAGCTGAAAAGACTGGTGGAGTTTTGTTCAGTTTCTTAGGGTCAGCAATCCTGGAACAGCTCAGCTGAGTGTTTCTTGCTTAGGGTCTTTCATGAGGCTGCATTCAAGATGGCAGTGGGGGTTGCAGTCTGTGAAGGTGTGGCTGGGGTTGGTGCATCTGCTTCCAAGAAGACTCCCTCATATGGTTGTTGTCAGGAGGCCTTAATTCCTCACCAAATGGGCCTTTCCACAGGGTTCTTACAACATAGTAGTAGGACCTCCCACAGAGCAAGCACGTGAGCAAGTGAGAAGGAGGTGGTGGAAGGTTTTAAAAGACATTTTCTCTTTCATCCTGCCTTTATGCAGAATGGTTTGCATATGTTTCTCACTAGCTCCTTGATCCCAAAGAAAGAACCAGATTCATATTACCAGATTGGAACTCCTTTTTGGTCATATAGAAGGTATTGCAGATGCCTCATCCAGCCTGTGGGTGGCTTGACTCACCCGTAGTCAACAGACTGTCCTTATCCTCTTCCTCCACTTCCCAGTGTCACATAAGCCATAGGTTCGGTCAGTGGTTGAAAGCAGATTTTTTCAGCTTCATTTTAGGAATAAGAGAGTCTCATTTACGTCTCTGTCTTCCATGGAATTTTGCCTTTGCTACCCCACTTAGTGTTAAGTTCTGATGCACCCATGCTTATGCATTAGCAATTCTGTTTGCTTGGAAAGCTCTTTTCCAGAATTTCATATGACTTTTTTGCTTTACCTCTTTAGAGAAGTCATTCATGACTGACCCATTTAAGGAAAAATGCTGTTATTGTTCTGTATCTCCCACGAAAGTGTAAATTCTGTGAGACAGGGACTTTGTTGGGCTTGGGTTTGTATACAGTACTATTGCCCAGTGCAATGCAGGGAAACTGGTATGTAGTGTGTACTCAGTAAATATTTTTAAAGATAAATAGATGAATAAAATTATGGCATTGTATGTAGTAAGGTTGTATGTACTTGAAAAGGGAGAAAGGAAGAAGAAAGGAAATTAACATCAGTTGACAAACTATGTGTCCGTTCCCTGTACTAGATACCTTGGATACATTATCATACTTAATTTTCACATATCTATGAGGCCAAGATCAAAATCATACCACTAATTAGTGACAGAGATAGGTTTTAAGGTCTTAGTATACTGAATTTTTATTTTTTTATTATGTTATGTTAATCACCATACATTACATCATTAGTTTTTGATGTAGTGTTCCATGATTCATTGTTTGCATATAACACCCAGTGCTCCATTCAGTACGTGCCTTCTTTAATACCCATCACCAGGCTAACCCATTCACTCACCCAGTATACTGAATTTATATACCAAATAGTTTTAAGTACACGATGATTACTGACTATATAAAGTAAGGAAGCAATAAATTCTGTTGTGTTGTAAATAATATTTTATGAACTATAATTGTAAGCTGTAAACATGAACTATTTTGTGGTTTTCAATATTCCACTACCAACAAATAGGATCTTGGAAATGTAGTTGATAAGTGAAGTCTATGCTGGGATAACTCTTTGCCTTCAGTCTGTTTTTTTTTTTTTTTGCACAGGACTAATCATGAGAGCTACAAACAGCCGTTGGGGCTGAAAACTTCTTTTGATCAAGTGAATTACTGTTGCCTTGAATTTGCTTTCTTTGCAATAAGTGAAGGAATGGATTAGATATCCCATCTTCTAAATAGCCATCAAAAATCCTGGTAGAATTCCCATTTTTCTCCAAGCATTAAGTCTTTAAAATTGCAAATGCTTAAGTGTTCAGGGTTTTTAGTAATATACTTTCTTGGAAAATATATCAAAATGAAGTTGTCAGAGATCCCTTAAATCACTGCTGAGCAAATAATCCTCCAAGGCTGTCAGGGTCTAAGGGGATTTTTATTCAGCCTAGGGGTTATTTTCTTGACAAGGAGCTTACTAAACACTGAATAGAAGAAAACCCATTTATGAGAAATGGGCCAGTTGGTGCATCAAATCAGTGGTTAATCTAAATCTGGCAGAGAGACACATTCATTGTGTCAGCTTAGTAGAATGCACATGGGTCATACATTTTCTTTTTCATTTGTTCCAATCACAAACCAATTTAACTTTGTGGGTTGTGTGCTAAAAAGTTGATCCATGGATGCATGAAGAGAAATTGAGAAATAGCGTGCAGAAAATTTAGATTATATAATCTGTTTAGGGAAATACTTAAATATAGCAAATTGTAATCAAGTCTCCTGCACTGCTTTAGCAAGGTGAATATAGATTAGTTTTTATGAAAAATTATGAAAAGTTCAAATGTGTATTGTTTCCAGCAATCTGAAAGAATAATTATTGAATTTGAAATTTAAGAAATTTTGTAAGAAATTGAGAATATGATAATTAAATCTGAAATCATAATTGGATTTTTTGGAAAGGCAATACCTATCTCATTCAAGCATTATGCCCTTGATGAACATGAAGAACATGGAGAAATCTTGGCCTTGAGTGGGGCAAGCATGAGGACAGGATTGAGGAGCCTGGATTTCCAGCCCTGGTTTTCTGAAACTATTGTGATTTGACCTGGATTAACTCACTTCATTTTCCAGGATTCAATCTCTTTCTCTGTGACTGAAGATTTACACCAGATCTACAGTTCTACTTTTTAGGTTTCAGAACTTTCTTTAAAATATTTATTAAACCATTATGTCTAAGCCTGAAATAGAAAACAACAACAACAACAACAACAACAAAATCGGGCTGCTTTGGTTGGGGCTGGGACAGGGTGGTAACTGAGCACTTATATTTTCCTGGTCCTAACTCATGCTCCCATTGCCCACGAGAGTTTTCAGAGAAGACAATGGAACTATTTTATTTTTGGTAGGTAGTCCTTATCTTCTTTCCAGTTCTAATGCTTTGAGGTGTTTTTAAATAATGACAAACTCCCTTTGGATCAAAATTCCATTTTGAATTATGTAAAATGATTTCTTTAGTCAACAAATATTTATTGAGCTACTACTATATACCAGGCATTATTTAGGTTTTGGAATAAGTGAATGAACAAACAAGCAAGCAAAGAAATATTCTTTCACTCATGTGCCTATATTTAGTGAGGAATGACACAATAGAAAAATAAATACGTTGTATGCCAAAAGATAAGTATGTGAAGGGGCTGGAGCTTCTGGGATGGGGAGTCTGTATTGTTATTTTGTGCAGGATGGTCAGGAAAGTCCTCACTGAAGAGGGAACACAGAATGCAGAGATTCTGAGGTAGGGGCATGCTTGGCATGTCCATAAACAAGCAAAGGGACCCATGTGGCTTGAATAAACTGGGCAAAAGGAAGAGTGGTAGAAGGATGATATTACAGAGGTCTTTGGGAGGGGGAGAGTAGAGAGATGGTGCAAAATCATGTAGGACTTCTAAGCCACTGTAAGGGCTTTAGATTTCAGTACAAATGAGGTAGGCAGTTATGGGGGGGGGTTTGAGCAAAGAAGTAATATTATATAACTTACGTTTTAAAATGGCTTGCCCTGACTTTTGTGTGGAGAATAACTTTATTTTTTTATTTAAAAATTTTTTCTTTTTAATTTTTTATTTAAATTGGATTAGCCAACATGTAGTACATCATTAGTTTCAGATGTAGTGTTCAATAATTTATCAGCTGCATGTAATACCCAGTGCTCATCATATCGCGTGCCCTCCTTAATGCATATCACCCAGTTACCCCATCCCCCCACCCACCTTCTTTCCAGCAACCCTCAGTTTGTTTCCTATAGTTAAGAGTCTCTCATGGTTTTTCTCCCTCCCTGATGACTTCCCATTCAGTTTTCCCTCCCTTACCCTATGATCCTCTGCACTGTTTCTTATATTCCACATATGAGTGAAACCATATTATAATTGTCTTTCTCTGTTTGACTTATTTTACCCAGCATAATACCCTTCAGTTCCATCCATGTCAATGTAAATGGTAAGTATTCATTCTTTATAATGGCTGGGTAATATTCCATTATATATATGTGTGTGTGTATATATATATATATATACACACATATATATGTATATATGCACACACACACACCACGTCTTCTTTATCCATTCATCTGTTGATGGACATCTCGGGCTCTTTCCACAGTTTAGTTATTGTGAACATTGCTGCTATGAATATTGGGGTGCAGGTGCCCCTTCAGATCACTACATTTGTATCTTTGGGGTAAATACCTACTAGTGCAATTGCTGGGTCAGAGGGTAGCTCTATTTTTAACTTTTTGAGGAACCTCCATACTGTTTTCCAGAGTGGCTGTACCAGTTTGCGTTCCCACCAACAGTATAAGAGTGCTCCCCTTTCTCTGCATCCTTGTGAACATTCATTGTTTCCTGTCTTGTTAATTTTAGCCATTCTGGTGTAAGGTGGTATCTCATTGTGGTTTTGAGTTGTATTTCCCTGATGCCAAGTGGTGTTGAACATTTTTTTTATGTGTCTATTGGCCATTTGTATGTCTTCTTTGGAGAAATGTCTGTTCATGTCTTCTACCCATTAATTGACTGGATTATTTGTTTTTTGGGTGTTGAGTTTGATAAGTTCTTTATAGATCTTGGATATTAGCCCTTTATTTGCTACATCATTTGCAAATATCTTCTCCCATTCCATAGGTTGCCTTTTAGTTTTGTTGACTGTTTCCTTTTTGCAGAAGCTTTTTATCTTGATGAAGTCCCAATAGTTCATTTTTGTTTTTGTTTCCCTTGCTTTTGGAGACTTGTCTAGCAAGAAATGGCTGCGGGTGTGGTCACAGAGGTTGCTGCCTGTGCTCTAGGATTTTGATGGTTTCCTGTCTCACATTTAGGTCTTTCATCTATTTTGAGTTTATCTTTGTGTATGGTGTACGAAAAAGGTCCAGTTTCATTCTTCTGCATGTGGCTATCCACTTTTCCCAGCACCATTTATTGAAGAGACTGTCTTTTTTCCATTGGATATTCTTTCCTGCTTTGTCAAAGATTAGTTGACCATGGAGTTGAGGGTCCATTTCTGGGGTCTCTGTTCTGTTCCATTGATTCATGTGTCTGTTTTTGTGCCAGTACCATACTGTTTTGATGATTACAGCTTTGTAATATAGCTTGAAGCCTGGCATTGTGATGCTACCAGGTTTGGTTTTCTTTTTCGACATTATTTTAGAAAAAAACAAAACAGAACAAAACAAAACATTACTTTGGCTATTCAGGGTCTTTCTGGTTCTGTACAAATTTTAGGATTATTTGTTCCAGCTCTGTGAAAAATGTTGGTGGTATTTTGATAGGGATTGCATTGAATGTGTAGATTGCTCTGGGTGGCACAGACATTTTAACAATATTCTTCCAATCTATGAGCATGGAATGTTTTTCCATTTCTTTGTGTCTTCCTTAATTTCTTACATAAGTGTTCTGTAGTTTTTAGAGTCCGGGTCCTTTACCTCTTTGGTTAGGTTTATTCTTAGGTATCTTACGGTTTTTGGTGCAGTCATAAATGGGATTGACTCCTTAATTTCTCTTTCTTCTGTCTCATTGTTAGTATACAGAAATGCAACTCATTTCTGTGCATTGACTTTATATCCTGCCATGTTGCTGAATTGCTCTATGAGTTCTAGCAATTTTGGGGTGGAGTCTTTTGGGTTTTCCATATAAAGTGTCATGTCATCTGTGTAGAGTGAGAGTTTGACTTCTCTGGGACAATTTGAATGCCAATTTATTTCTTTTTGTTGTCTGATAGCTGAGGCTAGGACTTCCAGTACTGTGTTGAATAGCAGTGGTGATAGTGGACATCCCTGTCATGTTCCTGATCTCGGGGGAAAAACTATCAGTTTTTCCCCATTGGGAATGATATTTCCTGTGAGCTTTTCATATATAGCTTATATGATATTGAGGCATGTTCCTTCTATCCCTACACTCTGGAGAGTTTTAATCAAGAGAGGATGCTGTACTTTGTCAAATGCTTTTTCTGTATTAATTGAGAGGATCATATGGTTCTTGTCCTTTCTTTTATTAATGTGATGTATCACATTGACTGATTTGGGAATGTTGAACCACCCTTGCAGCCCAGCAATAAATCCCACTTGGTTGTGGTGAATAATCCTTTTAATGTACTGTTGGATCCTATTGGCTAGTATCTTGGTGACAATTTTTGCATCCATGTTCATCAGGGATATTGGTCTGTAAGTCTCCTTTTTGTAATTCTCCTTGGTCTGGTTTTGGGATCAAGGTAATGCTGGCTTCATAGAACGAATTTGGAAATTTTCCTTCCATTTCTATTTTTTGAAACAGGTTCAGTAGACTAGGTATTATTTCTCCTTTAAATGTTTGGCAGAATTCCCCTGGGAAGCTCTCTGGCCCTGGACTCTTGTTTGTTGGAAGATTTTTGATTACTGCTTCAATTTCCTTTCTGGTTATGGGTCTCAGATTTTCTATTTCTTCCTGTTTCAGTTTTGGTAGTTTATAAGTTTCCAGGAATGCATCCATTTCTTCCAGATTGCTTAATTTGTTGGCATATAGTTGCTCATAATATATTCTTAAAAATTGTTTGTATTTCCTTGGTGTTGGTTGTGATTTCTCTTTCATTCATGATTTTATTTATTTGGATCCTTTCTCTTTTTTGATGAGTCTGGCTAGGGATTTATTGATTGTATTAATTCTTTCAAAGAATCAGCTTCTAATTTTGCTGATCTGTTCTAATGTACTTCTGGTTTCTATTTCATTGATTTCTGCTCTAATCTTTATTATTTCTCTTCTGCTTGGTTTAGGCTTTATTTGCTGTTATCTTTCTGCAGCTCCTTTAGGTGTAAGGTTAGCTTGTGCATTTGAGATTTTTCTAATTTTTTTGAGTGGGGCTTATATTGCAATGTACTTCCTTCTTAGGACCACCTTTGCTGTATCCCAAAGGTTTTGAACAGTTGTGTTTTCATTTTCATTAGTTTCCATAAAATTATTCTTTAATTTCCTGGTTGACCCATTCATTCTTTAGTAGGATGCTTTTTAACCTCCAAGTGTTTTAAGTTCCTTCCAAATTTCCTCTTGTGATTGAGTTCAAATTTCAAAGCATTGTGGTCTGAAAATATGCAGGGAATAATCCCAGTGTTTTGGTATTGGTTGAGACCTGATTTGTGACCCAGTATGTGACCTATTTTGGAGAAAGTTCCATGTGCACTCGAGAAGAATGTTTCTTTTGTTGTTTTAGGATGGAATGCTCTGTATATATCTGTGAAGTCCATCTGGTCCAGTGTGTCATTCAAAGTTCTTGTTTCCTTGTTGATCTTCTGCTTAGATGATCTGTCTTTTGCTGTGAATTGGGTGTTGAAGTTCCCTACTATTATTGTATTATTATCAATGTGTTTCTTTAATTTGGTTGTTAATGGTTGATATAATTGGCTGCTCCCAAATTAGGAGCATAAATATTTATAATTGTTAGAGCTTCTTGTTGGGTAGACCCTTTAAGAATGATATAGTGTCCCTCTTCATCTCTTAATACAGTCTTTGGTTTAAAATCTAATTTGTCTGATATGAGGATTGCTACCCCAGCTTTCTTTTGAGGTCTATTAGCATGATAAATGGTTCTTCACCCCCTCACTTTCAGTCTGGATGTGTCTTTAGGTCTAAAATGAGTCTCTTGTAGCTAGCATATGGATGGGTCTTGCTTTTTTATATAATCTGATATCCTGTGTCTTTTGATTGAAGTATTTAGCCCATTTACATTCAGAGTAACTATTGAAAGATATGATTTAGTGCCATTGTATTACCTGTAAAGTCCCTGTTTCTGTAGATTATCTTTTGTTTCTTTCTGGTCTGTGTTACTCTTGGGCTCTCTCTTCGCTTACAGGATCCCTCTTAATATTTCTTGCATGGCTGGCTTGGTAGTCACATATTCTTTCAGTTTCTGTCTGTCCTGGAAGCTCTTTATTTCTCCTTCCCATCTGAATGGCAACCTTACTGGATAAAGTATTCTTGGCTGCATGTTTTTCTCATTTAGTACTATGAATATATCATACCAGTCCTTTCTGGCCTGCCAGGTCTCTGTGGATAGGTCTGATGCCAGTCTAATATTCCTACCCCTGTAGGTTACGAACCTTTTGTCTCGAGCTGCTTTCAGGATTTTCTCTTTATCTCTGAAATTTACAGGCTTCACTCTTACATGTAGGGGTGTTGATCTATTTTTATTGATTTTGGGAATGGTCCTCTCTACCTCCTGGACGTGAATGCCTGTTTCCTTCCCCAGATTAGGGAAGTTCTCAGCTATGATTTGCTCAAATATACCTTCTGGCCCTCTCTCTTTCTTCTCCCTTGGGCACCCCAGTAATTCTGGATATTGTTTCATTTTATGGCATTGCTGATTTCTTGAAGCCTCATCTCATGGTCCATTAGTTGTTTTTCTCTCTTTTCCTCAGCTTCCTTCCTTTCCATCAACTTGTCTTCTATGTCACTCTCTCTTCTGCCTCATATATCCTAGCTATTAGAGCACCCAATTTAGACTGCATCTCAGAGCATTTTTAATTTCAGCCCGATTAGATCTCATGTATGCACTGAAAGATTCGCTAGTGTCTTTTATGCTTTTTTCAAGTCCAGCTAGTAACTTTATGATTATTATCCTGATTTCCAGGTCTGATATTTTACTTATATCCATATTGATTAGATCTGTGGCAGAGAGTATTGCCTCTGGTTCTTTCTTTTGTTGTAAATTCCTCCTTCTAGTCATTTTGCCCAAGAAGAATGGATGTTAAAAGTGTGTTAAAAGACACTAAGTCCCAAAATTGTAAAGAAAGCAAAACTTATATACATAAAAATAATAAAATTGAATACAGTGAGAGGAAGCCAAAAATGAAGAATATATCTAAAAAATGCAAATGTAAAAAAAAGGAAGTTAAAAAAAGGCTTAAAAACAGAGTTGATAAAATAAAAAACTAGTTGAAAAAGGAAAGAAGAAAAAAAAGAAATGGAAAATTTTAAACCAAAAGATAAATGAATCATGAGAAAAAAACCTCGAATTCTATATACTATTTTCCCCTTGTGTTGGAGTTTTGCAGTCCTGTGTGGTCCGTAAACTTGCTGTTCACCTGTTCTTCCAGCTGGTCTTCTGGGGGAGGAGTCTCCTGAGCTGATTCTCAGGTGTCTTTGCCTGGGTGGAGTTGCACAGCCCCTTGCAAGGGGGCTGAGCTCAGTGTAAGCTGGTTGCTCTATGTGGCTTTTATTCCCTGAAGGCTTTCTGCCCTGCTTCAGAGGATGAAAATAAAAATGGCCACCTGATCTCCAGCCCTAGAGCTGAAAGATCGGGGTCCCCTCCCTTCAGTAAACCCTCAGGGATAAGCAGTCTTCACTTTTGTGTGTGCCAAACTCTGCAGACTGCTATGGTGTGTACCCACCCCGATCCTCCCCAGGGAAGGCAGAGGGTAGCTGCATTTCTGCACTTTGTAGGGCCTTGGCAAAGTGCTCTCCTACTCTGCCCCTCCCGCGGAAGGCGGAGGGTTGCCTGTTACTGTCCTTTACATGGCTCTTGCCCTGAGAGCTGTCCCCTGGTCATGCAGGCATGTGCTCCGCCCCTCCCAGGGGAAGATGGAGAGTCCTCGTGTTCCAGACCTTTGCAGGGTCCCCATGCTGTGGCTCGTGGTTTATGGTGAACCGAGCTGAGAGCCCCCTCCCCAGCTCACTGACCTTAACCAGTTTCCCTGCTCCAACGCTTGGTAACTCTACTGGCTCAGGCACCCCGTTCTTTCTGTGACTTGGAGATCCTGAGACCACACTGTCCCACCTAGGATTCTGCCCCCACTTCACCAAGTGAGCACCTTTCAGGAAGGGATATCTCTCACTGGAGCAGATTTCTAAGGGTTCCGATTTTATGCTCCAGGGCTATGTCACTTTCCTGTAGCCAGCTTAGGGAGGCTCCCTCCCCACTCCGTTTATCTTCTGAATCTCCCCTCAGATTCACTTCTCCATACCTTTTACCTTGGTCACTTTTCTACTTGTAGAGTTCCAGCAATTCTTTTCTTACCTCAGATTGAATTCATGGGTGTTCAGTATGATTTGATAGTTATGTAGCTAAATTCAAGGGACCAGATGAAACAAGGTCCCCTATACTTCCTCCATCTTGCCTCTCCTGAGAATAACTTTAAAGAAGTCAAGTATAGAAGAAGAGAGAGCAGTTGAGTGGTTAATAGAACGACGTGGGTGAGATGTGTGATGGCTTGGACTAAGGTAGTAGTGGTGAAATAGTGAGAAATTGTTAGGTTCTGGATATATTTGGAATATAAAGCCAACAGAATATATTGGTCAATTGGATATGTGATATGTGAGAAACAGAGGAAACAAGGATGATTCTAATTCTTGAAGCTGAGTAACTGGAATGATGGAGATGGTGAGATGGAAGATCCTGCCGAAGGAACAGATTTTGGAGTAAAATAATCCAGAGTTCTGCTTTGGGGATATGCTTATTAGACATTCCAGTGGATGCTGAGTAAGTAGTTGGAGATGTGAGTCTTGAGTTCAGGCAAGAGCTCTGGGTTGATTATTAAATTGAAAGCAGAGAGCATATAGAGGAGATCATAATTGAAGTTATCACCAAGGTAATGAGTGTAGATTGAGAGGAGTCCAAGTACTGAGCATTCCAATGTTAAGAAAGTAGAGCAACGAGGAGAAGCAAACAAAGGAGACTAGAAAGAATGGTTAGTGATACAGAAGTGGAATCAAGAGAAAATGCGTGGAAACCAATTGAAGGGAGGGTTTTGACAAGGAGTCTGAGTGATTAAGTGGTTCAAAAGCTATAGATACGTTAAGTAAGGTGAAGTCTGAGAAGGAGGAGGAGGTGATCACTGGTGACTTCACAAGACTGAATGAAATAGAGGCCTTGACTGGATTGCATTCGATAGGAAAAAAATCATCAGGGAGTATAATATATTTTTTGATGAGTTTTTTTTTGCTGTAAAAGGTGGGAAGAGTGAAGGTGATATATGGGAACAAGAAGTTACTTAAAGATGACGTATATTACTGCATGTTTGTGTGCTGATGGGGGGATGATCCATGGGGGTAATGTGATGATGCCTTAAAGAGAGAAGAATTCCTAGAACAATACTCTTGAGTAGGTAGAGGATATTGGGATCTAGGGCACACATGGAGAAGTCATACTAAGATAGAAGGAAAGAAGGTGGTCATAATCTGGGGGTGGAGGCATTAAAGATTTGAGGAAAGTGAAAAAGTTGTAAAATACAAGGAAAATCAAAGTATATGGTAGGAAAAAAATGGCTTGGGCAGCATGAAAGACCTACTTGAGGTTAGTGCTCTTGACTTCAAAGTGAGACCAGTCAACATGGTTCTGTGTTTTTCTCCAGTTACTTGCACCTGCATGAAGGCAAGTGCTGTGTAAGGAAGGAGGAGAGAATATAACGGGGATAATAACCTGTGAAAAAAAGTTGCAAGATTGTAGGTTCTAGTGGGTAGAAGAAATATTGAAAATCGTACCAGAGAGAATGAAGAAATGTGGAGGAGGGGGTGGTGCAGAAGAGAGTAATGTTTAATATTGAGATTGTGAAGGAGATGTCATTTAGGGCAGTGTGTGACTTAAGAGAAGAGGAAATAAAAATTATTTAAAGAGTAGAGGTCAGTGAACTGCCTGGCTATTAAAATCACCAAGAATTATAACAGCAATCAAGTTGTAGACAATGGCAGTGACCGTATCTCAATTACATTATGAAAATCATGCTGTGTTTTAATTGAAATTCAAAGTCCTTAGGAATTAGAAGTATAATTATCTTAATTTAATAGCAAAAATTTCACTGGAAGAGTAGATTAAAAATCACTGTTCAAAAGCTGTATTTTATTGAAAAATGCCATGTCTTTTTGAGTTGCTCCATTTAGTGTACTTAGTAGAAACATTATAGATGTAGGTATTTAGTAGAAATTCCTGACATATGTACTCCTTATGGCTCCCACATCTTTGTGCTTGTCCATCACCTCTCAAACAATAAAAGGATACAGAATCCTGTTGTGCAAAGAAGTATAAAAAGTCTAATACTTGTTTGAGAAGCAAGTTCTGCTAACCATTCTAAGTGATATAGGTCAAGTTTACCTGATTTCTTTTTTTTTTTTTTTTGTAAACAAAGTAAAACATAGCCATGAAAACAAACATTTATCTTTAGAACTAGATATTATTATCTGGACTATGATGTATATATACTAACTATGCATCTATTATGTTTGATTTTTCAAACAGACTTCCTATTGAACCCCACGATTAGAGGATGGATGTCTGGGGTCTGAGTTTGCCTTAGCCATTGTGATAACAGTAGAGATATTAAAACTTTGATCCAGTCTTCCTATTTTTGAGCTACATTTTAGGGAAAAAGAAAGGTCATTTCAGATTTTGGCATGCAGAAAAAATTCAAAGATACCACCGAGGAAAAGTCACTGTTCCAAGAAATTACCTGCTGTGCAACTTGAACAAATTACCAGTCAGCATCTGTCTTTGGCAATAAAGACTATAAACTAAATTGGTCCCCAATATGTATTAGATGGAACCCCATCTTGTGCTCCTATCTATTTCTCCTGAAATTGGTGTCATTGTCTCACTTTTAATTTGTTTCACTTACTGTCATTATTTCACCTTTAAGTTGGAGAAGAATGTTCTAGGCTCTAGCACTTTTATTTCAAAACATTTTCTACCTGATCCTAGAATTTAACTCAAATCATCTCATTTTACCAGTAAGAAAACTGAGAACCAGGAAAGCACAATGGTTTGTTCGAGTTCATATTATTAGTGGAAGTTGCAATCGGAAGCTAGATCTTCTATATACATCTACTATATCTTACTGCCATTAAAATATTAGTTGTAAATAAAATTTGGCAAGGTTACAGCTTGCAACTTGAAAATGTTAATGATTCTTTACCTTTAAAGAGCTTACTCAATTAAGACAAATATTCTGCTCTGTTACCACGGCACTACAGAAGCATAATTAGAGTCCGGGGGAATCTAAGCATTAACATTTATAACAGTGGCGTTTCTAAATAAAATCTGATTATAAGCTTCTAAATATGTTAATAATTACTATATAGCATTTCCACTAGAAATATATAAGAAAGGTTCTTTTTCTAAAACATTTAAGTTTCTATTCTAGATTTTAAAAGCAGGAGAAGATGCATTACTGCTTTTAAAAATTCATATATAAGGCTTTTAGTAGTAGTGATAATATATCCAAAGATGGAGAAGTATAGTATTTCCTTTTATTTTTTTAAAAGATTTTATTTATTTATTTGACAGAGAGAGACACAGCAGGAGAGGGAACACAAGCAGAGGGAGAGGGAGAGGGAGAGGGAGAAGCAGGCTTCCCGCGGAGCAGGGAGCCCAATGCGGGTCTCAGTCCCAGGACCCTGGGATCATGACCTGAGCTGAAGGCAGACGCTTAACGACTGAGCCACCCAGGCGCCCCTAGTATTTCCTTTTAAATAAAAGAGAAGGACAACTCTATTGTGAATTTGTTGCTTAACTTTTATCCTATTTTCTGCATCATAACTCTGATATTAAAACCTTCTAATTTCAAAAGAATATTTTGTTTAAAAATATTTTCAGTTTTATTGAGGTATTGTTGACAAAAATTGTGTATATTGAAGGTGTACAACATGATTTGGTTCATGTGTACATGACTACCACAATCAAGTTAATTAACAAATCCATCACCTGACATTGTTACTTTTATTTTTGTGGTGAGAACATTTAAGATACACTGTCATAGCAAATTTCAAGTATATAATACAGTATTATAACTGCAGTCACTGTGCTGTACGTGAGATCTCCAGAACTAACGCATCCTGCATAATTGTAAGTTTGTCCCCTTTAACTAACGTCTCCCCATTTTTTCCATTGTCCCAGTCCCTGGGAATCACCATCATACTCTCTGCTTTTCTGAGTTTAACTTTTTTAGCTTCTCTATATAAGTGAGGTCATGCAGTATTTGTCTTTCTGCATCTGGCTTATTTCACTTAGCACAATGTCCTCTAGGTTCATCCATATTGTTGCAGATGGCAGGATTTCCTTATTTTTAGAAGCTGATTAATATTCCTTTTGTGTATATAAACACACACACCATATTTTCTTAATTCATCTGTCAATGGACACTTCAGTTGTTTCTGTATATATCTTGACTCTGTGAACAGTGCTGCAATGAATATGGGAGTGCAGATATCTTTTCAAGGTACTGATTTTGTTTTTTTAAAATATATCCCAGAAGTGAGGTTGCTGGATCCTATGGTAGTTTCATAGTTAATTTCTTGAGGAATCTCTATATTGTTTTCTATAGTGGCTGTACAAATTTACATTCCCACGATGTACAAGGGTTCCCTTTTCGCTACATCCATACCAATACTTCTTATCTTTTGTATTTTTGCTAATAGCCATTCTAACAGGTGTGAGGTGATAACTCATTGTGGCTTTGATTTGCATTTCCCTGATGATTAGTGATTTGAACATCTTTTTATATATCTGTTGGGTTAAATTTTGTGAATGACACAATTTCTACAGCCTCAGATGCTATCCAGAACCTGGTTGTCCTAAATGACTTAGTGATTTTGTCCACATGCAGAAAAAAGGATATTTTTATTCATAGCATATATTGAGTGTGATTTGACAGCAACATCAGTGGTAGTTTGGTTCTCTGTGTTCACCACTCTACTTAATTAAAAAAGATTCAACCATAAATACTCATTAATGATGTTGCTCCCCAGTGACCTACCGTGTCAAGGGCTGTACCTGCCCAATTCCCAGGTTGCTGCCGCTTTATTTATTAACTTTATTAGCACATCTGCTTATTGCCCCAACAGTTTTGTGTTTTTCTTTCAGACTCTGGATATTAGCGGTAGGGACTGTGGAGTTCTTTTCCCAATTTACTCCTTTATATAATTTGCTGATGTAGTAACCAGCTAAAATAAGATATTACCTTGGCTGACCTAGTTAATCTCAGTGCACTGACTACTCTTGGATATAAGTCTTTTGTGCCTTCACTAAAGTTTCTCTTAGCTCATGTTATTCTAAGTACAAAAAAACCCATCCAATGAAAAAAACAAAAACAAAACAAACATAATAGGAAGCAAACACATCAGCCACAAAAAGCATAAACTGTTAGCATTGATCCATGAAAGATGACTAATAAGTCCCTTCAATTACTGTTGAGTCACCGGCAAGAGAAGGCCTCAAACTACCTCATCCAGTGGCAACAAGATCACTTGAGTTATTTTCTGTCTGTGATCATAAGGTATTGGCAACATATTATTAAAATTAAGTAAAATTATTCTATGGAAAGAGGAGGAGCCTGGGACACATAGGAAATCAGTGAGTTTCTGAAGATAAATATTAGATTTTTCATTTCCTGGCTTCTGTGAACAGATTATTTGTATGATTTATGTGTTCATAGCTGTGAATAAAGCAGTTATTTTGGAACATACTACTACTAACAGTAATAGTACCACTTACAGAGTTCTCATGTGCTGGACAGTGTGCTAAACACCTTTAGGTATATTATCTCTTTTGAGCTTCAAGACTTCTTCACAATACAGTTTTTGTTATTTTTTATATTGAAACCTAAGAGAAATTACACCCACAGAGCTCAAACAAAGATACTCATTGATGTCATAAAGAATATTCTCAAAGCATTCCTGTTATGTGTCAGACTGTGCTAGGGACTGACCTGCTATCTTGTATCTGGCCTTGAGTAAAAAGAAGATAAGTTAAACTTTAATTATTTCTTCTATTCTTCAGAATTCTGTCATTCTTAAGAGTTGAGGTGATTCTGGGATGATCCTCAAGGTTTTTTCTATCCTATTAACATTTTTCTTATTTCCTCCTAAATCCAGGAGGGTTAGCCAGAAAGAATCCTGAATACGGTGAAGAGATAATTCCCTTTGTAGTAACTGTTGCCATATTTGTGATGGAAGAGAAAATTCTAGAAAAGGTGTTCCTGCTATACTTTTTTCCAGTGTAAGGTGTCAGATCATGCCAATAGACCTGTGTCTCTTGAGGTGCACCTGTACCTATAATCAGTGTGTAGAATCTGACCAGGGAAAGGGCATTTTTTTAAAAATAAAGATTTATTTATTTTATTTACTTTAGAGAGAGAGAGAGAGAACATGCACGATTGCATGAGTGGAGGGGAGGGGCAGAAGGAGAGAGAGAGAGAGAGAATCTCAAGCAGACTCCTTGCTGAGTGTGGAGCCTGACTCGGGGCTTGATCTCATGACCTTGAGATCATGACCGGAGCCAAAACCGAGTTGGATGCTCAATTGACTGAGCATTTTGCTAATATCAGTTACAATTAATCACTCTTGTATTTATTGAGCACAGATATTCAGTCCAACCTTTATATATTATATAATAACTATGGGGAAAACACTGTAGTGAATTAAATAATTTGGACTATAAGAAGATGATTAAATAATTTTGCCTTCAAGAAGCTTACCATCATACTTTGGGGATGACAAGTACACAAATACTTTCAGGTACCTGTTTTTGTGTTATATTCATATCTTATAGTTTTTTTTCCCTCTGTATGAGTTGGTTTGGTGTGTCTTACTCTGTCATTACTGGCTGAAATCCAGCTGAATTTATTTTGAACTTGTTTCACATCTGTTGGAAGGCCAATGTCTGGCTCATCATCTCTGTGTAACATCCAGGTCCCCATGGACATATAAGATATATATATTAACTAAATTTTTTTCTTTACTTTTTTTTAAAGATTTTATTTATTTATTCATGAGAGACAGAGAGAGAGAGAAGCAGAGGGAGAAGCAGGTTCCCAAGGAGCAGGGAGCCCGATGCGGGACTTGATCCCAGGACCCTGTGGGATCATGACCTGAGCCGAAGGCAGAGGCTTAACCATCTGAGCCACCCAGGCGCCCCCAATTTTTTTCTTTAGAAATAAGTTCCTAAGTATAAAATAGCTAAAGGTATATGTTTGAGTGAATATTTGTTCTGAAGCCTTGTATCTGGCTGTGTGTTTGTACATACATGAAGGTGTCTAAGAATCGCTGGGGAATCTCACCCAAGCTGGATCAGGGTTGGAGCAAGGGAAAATTGCTTTTTTGAAGAAATGGGAATAAATCAGTCATGATTCTCCAGCCAGAATGTTTGATTCTCTGAAATTTTCTAAAAGAGAGGATCCAGATAATACAGTAATGTAACTTGTTTTCATTTGGCTATTATCTGTTAATATCTTGACCATGTTATACTTGAATATAAGTTGATCTGAGCAGCTTTATATGATGCAAAATACATTATCATCTATTAACAAGTTACTCTCAGTAACTTTGACATGATGTTCCATTTGCATGTGTGTTTTAGATGGAAATTGCTTTCTATATGGTTTAAGGGGACTGAAGGGATCATTGTGTGTAACTGCAGAGGATAGAAAATTGGTCTACTACTAGATCCTGCTATTTCCTTGTCTGTCTTTTTACTTTAGATTTAGTTTAAACTTTCCCCTTACCTTTGGTAGCCTTTATATTAAAAGGTAAGAAAATTAATGGTGGAAATGGATATTGTTTTCTAGGATTACTGAATGTATTCACATGGATTTATTTCTGAGGAACCTACAAGAAGTTGCGTGGGGATTACAAATTACTTTTTGTTAACAGCCTTTGCAGACTTTTTTCCCATGTAATATTTTTGTCATACTTCAGATTGAAAAGATTCTGGAGGGAAGATTGTGCTTGGATTTGCTAGAGAATATAGAGTAGGCATAAGTCTGTGAGTAAGTGTGAATGTGAGTGTATGTGTATGTGTTTGTGTGAATGGAATGCATGGAAAAGGGCAAACATTTAAAATTATTTTACATAGGAATGTATAGAACATCCTGAATTGCTATCCAAGATATATTGGTTTTCTCCTTTTAATCTTTGAGAAAAGATTACTTTTTCTGTATTTCATAGCTTGTACTATGTTGGACTTGTGGCCCTCTGCCATTTCCAAAAATCTGGGATGCAGACCAGGTTCAAAAAAGATTCATAGGCCACCCAGCAATCCATATGCTGACCTTTAAGTCAATTTTTAGTGACCGCCAGGTGTCAATGTGTGATGTTGGACACATTGGCAAGAAAACAATTAAGGAGGAAGAAACGGGAAAGAAGACTGAAAAAACTTCAGTATATAATGTTGCTGTGATGGTCTGTGATGTTAGAGTGCCAAGGACTAAATATTCAGGACTCTTTTTTTTTTTTTTAAGATTTTATTTGTTTATTTGACACAGAGAGAGCATAAGCGGGGGTAGCTGCAGGCAGAGGGAGAGGGAGAAGCAGGCTCCCCGCCAAGCAAGGAAGCGGATGTGGGGCTCGATCACAGGACCCTGGAATCATGACCTGAGCTGAAGGCAGACGCTTAATGACTGAGCCACCCAGGCGCCCCTTATTCCGGACTCTTGAACTTAACCCTGAATTTCTTTGCTGCTGAAAGTTCGATATACTTAATTTTAGTTGAGTTATAGAATTTTCATGTTAGAAGAAATAATCTAATAAAAATGACAATTTTCAAGATAAGGAAATTGAGATATAGAATAGCTATTTTTCTCAAGATAACTTAGCTATTTAGTGACAAATTCTTGGTTAAAAAGCAGGTCTCTTGACTCCCAGTGCATGGGACTTACCATGAATTCGGTCACTGAAAGTTGGATTTTTTTCCCCCTGATGATTACCTGACTGTAATTAATAGGCATATTAATCATGTGTAATATTTGAGATAAACTAATTTATAGATTATCTAATTTATAGTTTTCCAGATGAAGTTTCTACTGGCTATAACTTCCTCCCAGTGTCTACTTCAATTCTTAGCTAACGCTTGATTTTGTTATGACGTCCATGTTCTATCCTTATATAGTAGCCCCCCCCACCCCTGGGGGATATGCACCAAGACCCCCAGTGGATGCCTGAAACCACGGGTACTACCGAACCCTATATATACTATGCTTTTTCCTATACATACCTATGATAAAGTTTATTTTATAAATTAGGCACAGTGAGAGATTAACAACAGTAATAAAATAGAACAATTATAATAATATACTGTAGTAAAAGTTATGTGAATGTTGTCTTTCTGTCTTTCTCAAAATACCTTATTGTACCATACACACCTTTGTTCTTGTGATGATGTGAGATGATAAAATGCCAAATGAGGAGGAGATGAAGTGAATGACTAGGTAATGTGATCTAGTGTTTGGTTACTATTGACCTTCTGACAGCGTGTCAGAAGCAGGATTATTTGTATCTGACTGCTGTTGACCTTGGTTAACTGAAACCTGGAAATCGAAACTGGATAAGGGGGGGGTCTACTGTATTCCACTCTACTTGACTGGCTCCCCTCCCCCCACTTTTTCTTAATCTAGGTAATCTCCTTGGCAGCTGTACGGAATATGAGAAAAGTTAGTTGGCTGTCAGCATTGTTAAATAGGCAATTCAACTCCCAAGTATTGTTTAGAGTTAACGTCCTCTGATTCTTAGTCCAAGAATTTGTGGAGGTGCCCATAGGCAGAGGAGTAGAGAGGAGAAGCAACAGAAATCAGATAGCACTGATTTATTTACGCTGATTCACTACTGGGACAGTGGAAGCACTGACAGGTCTACAGCCCTGACATTTTCTACATAAGCATATGTGAATTTATGTACATCTACAAATACAAGTCATACCCCTTCTTCATTGTACCCTCTTTTGCCTTCACAGAGTTTCTCCCCATTTCTACTCTGGGAACAGTATGTGCCAACTCCTAGAGAGTCCTCAAAATGCTGCTTATTTTGTGCCACTATTAGACTTGGGCATCTAGTTTATTATACTAGTGCTATCATATCAGTATAATATGGGAAGAGGTTTGGGGTCCTAGGCTACCTTGTTTGGTACTTGGGCAGTTCTTTCTCAATGGTAATTCTTATCTTGGTTGGTTTCTTTCCAAATGCATAGAAACAGTATTATGCTTCTGTACTCTTAATTGTGCAAAACAAACAAAAAACTCCATGTTAGTTATTTTATTTTATTTTTTTTAAAGATTTTATTTATTTTGAGAGGGAGAGAGAGAGAGAAAAAGAGTGAGCATGCACGCATGGGTGGGGGGAGGGGCAGAGGCAGAGAATCTCAAGAAACTGCACCGAGCATGGAGCCTGATGTGGGGCTCGATCTCACAATCCTGAGAGCATGACCTGAGCTGAAATCAAGAGCTGAAAGCTCAGCCAACGGTGCCACCCAGGTGTTATTTTAAATTTATGTTAGTTATTTTAAATTTATTTTACAGACATCAATTAACCTTAAATTGAGCTATTTTTCCCAGTGTCTTTGTTCTTTGGTTCTGTTTTTGCTACAAGGCTGTTCTCCCTTAGATGATTAAACCTACTTATTTCTAAAATGTTATTTGAACTTGGATCTATCTACATGTTATATTTTTATTCTTGTGATATTAGTTCCAAGTTTTCTAAATGGTCTTTTCCTGATAACTTACGTTTCTTGGCTTTCCTAGAATTCAAAGTCATTTCAGCCATTTGTGTCCTTTTTGATATGTAAGATGTTGGTGAAATATTTGGTGAAATTTTACTGGATTGGGCTCCAAGTCATAGGAAATAATGAGGAATGTCAGATTTTACATTAAAAATCCTTATCATGTTCTCCAGGAGAGTGAGATTTTTTTTCTGTTAAATTTCAACTTCCTGGAGATTAGGGTTATTTTGTCCTTAATTACCTATCTGGATGATCTGCATTGTGAATAGGCACACTTTGTGTATGTGGTCAGTTTGGAGCCCAGTGTAGATAATTTATCTTTGAATTATGAACATTTAACTTCATTTGAGGTAGAAATCTATTTAATTAATGACAACAGTACAAATTTCAGGCATGACAGAAGGGTCTAGACCTCCTTAAGCAGAGCATAGACCATATCCACTGTGTGTCATATGAGGTTTAAGAATGGGAAAATAAATTGCAAAAGGCAAGTTGAAAGAAATAATGGTAAATAATAACTGAATATTTAAGCAAAAGTAGTAGAAGAAAATGTAGACTTACTTATATATGTGATATGGGAAGAAAGAAACAGTTCAAGGATAATACTAAAGTTATTAATAATAGAGTTAACTGGGGCCTAAGGTGAGAGAAAGTTTGTGCTCCAATACCATGCAGTAGTAACAAGCAGGATGTTTTGCTGTTCTATATGCTTCATTAGGCTCAAAAGTTAAAATGCCGTTGCTTCCTTTGAACTTGCCTGTCATGTTTTATCTCATGATGGATTAGACGATATTACCTTCATAAACAGCATATGAACTGTAGGGAGCCTCTTTTCTCTAGTTATTTGGAAAGATGAACAACTCTGCATACTCTAAAATAAATGGTGTTTCTTCTAATTCCAAGGTTTTAATTGTTGAATTGTAATCACAAGGTATAGATGATATATTTGTTTAATTAAGAAAGTCTGATGTTCATGAGGAAATAAGAAAATAGGTAGCAGTGGAGTATAAGAGTCAACACCAAGGGCTAAGATTGTCACAACTGAGTTATCTTTGTGCATGTAATCAAATGCGATTCATCTATCACATCATATTTAAGGGAGGTAATTTAAAATGCTTTATATGTTTATGAATCTATAGTTTCCATAGTATTGATCTGAACACCTAAAAACTTGGCTTTGAAGTAATTTTTGGTTGTATAATTTATTAGCAGCTTAAGTTTTTTCATCTTTGAATGCATTTTAGTATTTGAATTTAAAATGAATTCAATTAAAGGGCAAGTAAGCAATGATGAAAATAGAATGAGAGTGAGAGCAAGTTGTTGCCATTTGGTAGAAAGGCAAGAGAACTGAAATGGGAGTCAGATCACGCCAATTCTGGTCCTAGGCTGACTTTCACTCACTATGAGACCTTTATCTTCCGGGACCCCAAAAGCCTTTTATGTAAATTAAAACATATAGATTAGAGGACTCCTGGGATGTAAACTGCATAGTCGTTTAACAAATAAGATTCCATTTTCCTATTAGGCATACAGATTCCTTTGCATTTTAGAAGTGCCCATTGGAAGGGCACCTGGGTGGCTCAGTGGGTCAAGTGTCTGACTCTTGATTTTGGCTCAGGTCATGATCTCAGGGTGGTGAGATTGAGCCTTGACTTGGGCTCCGTGCTAGGGGTGGAGTCTGCTTAAGATTCTCTCTCTGCCCCTCTCTCTGCCCCCCACCCACCCACATGCATGCATGATAAGGCTCTCTCTGTCTCTAAATAAATAAATAAATAAATAAATAACATATGCATTATGATTAGTGACCAATCATGTCATTTCTTTCAAAATCTATTGATTTTCTCAGTGAGCATGTTACTCAATTAATGCAAAATGTGAAGTTGTATAGCTTCTTTGTCACGAACTGATAAACCCATGTGTCATTTTACACAAATGGATACTTGGAAGAGGAAATTGGCTAATCAAGATGAAAGTACAACAAAGAAACAAAAGATGATAGTGTTGGAAGTGAAATTCCAATTGAATGTAAATGTAGTTATAGAAGGAATAGCTGACTGTGGGAATGATAACACTGCCTGCCATTGGAGACACTAGATATGCAGCCTGAGGAATTTAGTAATGGTGAACTTACTAATATACGTGAGGAAAATAGTTGTGATGAAAAGGAGAAAGATGTCCCAGAGAAAGTGACACCGGCATAAAATTTAACATTAAAGGAACATTTGGGGGTATTTCATGACATAGAAAATATAAAGATAAAAGTGTAGAAGCTGATCCAAACAAGAATATGACAATTTTCAAGGCATAGAAGAGGTGATTGCTCTGTATTGTAGTATATGACAAGGAAGCACATTCACACTACTCTTTATAAGATTTTTTAGACAAAGAATTAAAGTATTCTAATTCTTAATGTTTCTAATGTTTTAAATTACAATATGTTGAATAAATATCAGCTTTACTATTTTTTCACTTCCCTATATATTTATAGCCAACAGTAAGAGAATTTTTAATGTTTTGACAAAAAATTATAAAGGTCATAAAATAATTATAAATCTTCCAATTGATGATTAAAGTCAATTTGTACAATTTCAGCTTGCACAGTCATTGCATATGAAGGGATCTTTTCTGGATTCTCTATCTGGTTCTATTTATCTAAACACATAATCTAACACCAATACTACACTGTCCTGATTACTATAGATTTATAGTAAGGTTTCAGATCAGTGTAACAAGCTTTGTTGTTTTTAAAAATTGTTTTGGCTACTCTGTGTTCTTCGCATTTCTGTAATTTTAAAAATCAACTTGTCAATTTAAAATATCCTTCTGGGATTTTAATTGGCATTATTGTTGAATCTGTAGCTCTGTTTTGGAACAATTGATATCATATAGTTTGAACAATTGATATCGTATAGTTCAAGTCTCCTGAAGATGGTGTATCTCTTCATTTATTTGGGTCTACTTTGATTTTCCTATAATTCTCATTCTGCAGATCTTACATATGTTATTATTATCTCTGCTAAGTGTTTCCTTTTTGAAATTATACTAGTATATGTGAAATAATTTTCAACATTCACATAATTTTTTTAAAGATTTTTAATTTTTAAGTAAACTCTGTACCCAGCTTGGGGCTTGCGCTTACAACTCCGAAGAGTCACATGCTCTACTGACTGAGCCAGCCAGGTGCCCCTGACATTCACATAATTTTTTTGAGTGGATATATTATTTATACTTATATTTAAATTATTTATTTATATCTTCAGTTCTTTGGATAAATACCTAGGAGTGGATTTTTAGGCTATATGGTAAGTATATGTTTAATTTTGTGAAAAAAGTGCCAAACTCTCTTTCAAAGTGTCTATACTTTAAATTTTTTTAGGTTGTATCTTATAATTTGATATACTTTTCATTTTTATTAGGTTCAAAATATTTTCACAATTTCCATTGTGATTTTCTGTTTGAACCAGGGGTCATTTAGAAGTATGTTGTTTGTTTTCTTAATACATGGGGGTTATTATATTAATATTTTCTTCTTATTGACTTATAGTTTATTTACATAGTAAGTTTTGATCAAGAATCATATTCTGTATGATTTCAATACTTTTAAATTTATTGAGACTATTCTATGGCTCAGTATGTGGTTTCTTTTGGTTAATATTCCAGAGTGTTGTTTCACTCTCTTATATTTTTTTTGTTTGATTCTTTTGTCTGTCGTGCCAATTGCCAAGAGAACAGCCCTCAAATTTCAACTATATTTATGTGTTTGCTTATTTTTCATTTTGGTTCTATCAGTTTTTGCTTCATATATTTTCAGGCTGTTTTGGGGGGCATATATATTTAAGATTTTTATGTCTTCTTGATAAATTGATCCCTTTATCATTACATAATGATATCCTTTATTCCCAGTAACATTCCTTATATTGAAGCCTATTTTGTCTATTGTCATCCCAAATTATTTTGGTTGGTGTTAACATGCTATGTCTTTTCCCATTTTTTTTTAATATTTCTGAAATACTTTTTTAAATTTAATTTTATTATGTTAATCACCATACCTCATTTGTTTTTGTTTAATCTGTGTTTTTTTTTTTAAAGCGGGTTTTGTATAGGTAGTTTATAGTTGGGTCTTGCTTCTTTTGTGCAGTCTGACAACTCTGTTTTTCTTGTTGTTGTTGTTTTTTTTTAAAGATTTTATTTATTTACCTGACAGAGAGAGACACAGAGAGAGAGGGAACACAAGCAGGGGGAGTGGGAGAGGGAGAAGCAGGTTTCCCGCCAAGCAGGGAGCCCGATGTGGGGCTCGATTCCAGGACCCTGAGATCATGATCTGAGCCGAAGGCAGACACTTAACAACTGAGCCACCCAGGCGCCCCAACAACTCTGTTTTTTTTATTGGAGTCTTCAGATCATTTTCATTCACACATTTAATGTAAGTATCAGTGTCATTGGTTTAAATTTACCCTCTTTATCTTTGTTGTCTATTTGTACTATATGTATTTTTTCAAATTTCCTCTTTTACTGCATTCTTTTTGATTGAAATTAGTTGGGCTTTAAAAAATAATTCCACATTTATCTCCACATTTGACTTATTCGTTATATACCCTTTTCTTAAAATTTTAGTGGTTGCTTTAAGCTTCCAATATACATCTTTACTCTTTTTTTTTTTAAGATTTTATTTATTTGAGAGAGAGAGAGAACGAGTGGTTGGTGAGGGGCAGAGGAGAGGGAGGAGAAGACTCCCCGCTGAGCAGGGATCCTAATGTGGGACTTGATCCCAGGGCCCTGGGATCATGGCCTGAGCTGAAGGCAGCCACTTAACTGAACCACCCAGGCACCCCTACATCTTTATTTTTTAAAGATAATGTTACACTGCTACAAATATTGTGAAAGAAATTTACAACACAATATTTCTATTCCTCCAGACCTTTTTGTGCTATTGTTGTCACATATTTTACTTTACATATGTTATAAATGACAGAATACACTGTTACTATTTTTGCTTTGAACAATTATCTTTACAAGATTAAGATATAAAAATTTGTCTTTTATATTCATCCATAAATTTACCACTTCCATCTGGTATCATTTTCTTTCTGCCTGAAAAACTTCCTTTTACATTTATTCTATTCCAGGTTGGTGGCATTACAGTGAAACTTTTTAGCTTTTGTTTGTTTCAAAGTCTCTATTTGATCTTCATTTTTGAAAGATATTTTTACTGGGCTAGAATTCTAGGTTAAGCTGTTCTTTCACCAATTTAATTCTTTTAACAATTTAAAGATGTCATTCCATTGTCTGCTGGGTGACATAGTTTCTAATGAGATTTTTACTGTCATTGTTATCTTTTTTTTTTTTTAAAGATTTTATTTATTTATTTGACAGAGAGACACAGTGAGAGAGGGAACACAAGCAGGGGGAGTGAGAGAGAGAGAAGCAGGCTTCCCGCTGAGCAGGGAGCCCGATGCGGGGCTGGATCCCAGGACCCTGGGACCATGACCTGAGCTGAAGGCAGATACCCAACGACTGAGCCACCCAGGTGCCCCTGTCATTGTTATCTTTGTTCCACTGTACATAGTGTCTTTTTCTGTTGCTGATTTTATGATTTTCACTTTATGCCTGGTTTTCAGCAATTTGGTTGTAATATGCCCTGATGTGGTTTTGTTTATTGTGCTTGGATTTTGTTGAGTTTCGTGGATTTGTGCCATTATAACTTCTAAGAACTTGGAAAATTTTGGCCATCAAATTGTCACATAATTTTTCTCCTCTTGCCCTTTTTGGGAACAGTGATATACATTGTAGACTTTTTGTTGCTGTTCCACATGACACCAAGGCACTATTTATTATTATTTTTTATTTTTTTATTTATTTAATTTTTAATTTTTTATTTTTTTTAAAGATTTTATTTATTTATTTGACAGAGAGAGACACAGCGAGAGAGGGAACACAAGCAGGGGGAGTGGGAGAGGGAGAGGCAGGCTCCCCGCTGAGCAGGGAGCCCGATGCGGGGCTCGATCCCAGGACCCTGGGATCATGACCTGAGCCGAAGGCAGACGCTTAACGCTCCACCCAGGAGCCCCTATTATTATTTTTTAAATTTGGGGCACCGGGTGGCTTAGTTGGTTAAGCGTCTGACTCTTGATTTCCGCTCAGGTCATGATCTCAGGGTTGTGATATCAAGCCCCGAGTTGGGTCCACACTGGGCTTGGAGCCTGCTTAAGATTCTCTCTCTGTCCCTTCCTCTGCCCCCATTCCTGTTTGCATGCGCTTGTGCACTCGCTCCCTAAAAAAAAAAAAGAAATTATTTTTTCTTTTTTTATTTCATTTTGGATAGTTTCTGTAACTATGTCTTCAAGTTCACTGATATTTGTTCCTCAGTATCTAATCACTTGTTATTCCCATTCATTATGTTTTGATTTCAGACATTGTATTTATATTTTTTCTTTGAATCCTTGAGCCTTTTTATATTTCTAATAGTTATTTTAAGTTTTTTTTTAATTTTTTTATTGCTAAGATACAATCTCTGTCATGTCTGGACTTAATTCTATTGATTATTCTTTTTCCTATTTAAGGTTCGTACCTTCCTGTGTTTTGCTTGCCAGATGGTTTTTGATTTGGCACTTGATGTTGTGAAATATGAATTGTTGATTGGAAGAATTTTGTTGTATTTCTTTAAAGAGTGTTGGAATTTGTTCTGACAAAACAGTTGTTTATGGATCAATTTGATCCTTTCACACTGTTTTTGAAGCTTTGAGTGAATGAAGCATAGCCTTTATTTCCTGTTCCACTCCCAAGGTGTTACCTTTCTAAAGAACCAATCAAATAACACAGAAGACCATAAATACCCATGTGCTATTAAAATTGGAGTTTAAATACATAAAATTTGGATTCAACACTTTGGAAAATATACATAATGGGAATACTTTGAAAGTTTCTCAGGTTGGCATGAAAAGAAATTGAACACAGTATCTCTGTATTTTTTGAATAAATGAATTAATAACCTTTGGGGAATCATTATTTAACATTTTATTATGAAAAATTTCACACATACATAAAGTAGAGAGATTTGTGTATTAACCTCTATACCTTCATATATCCATTATCTAATGTATATAATAGTCAACATTTTGCCTTTCTTTTTTTGTAATCACATGCCATTATCACATCTAACAGAATTAACAATAATTCTCTAGTATCATCCCAATCCATATACCACATTCCATATGTTGCATTTGGTTATTTCGTTTCTTGAGTCTTTTTTTATTTTGTAAAATCTTCCTGCCCCTTTCTTGGTCTGTGATTTAGGAGAAGTTTCAGTTTGTATGTTATATAGAATAGTGCTTCTCAACTTTAATTGAGATATAAATTGTCTAAGGGTTTTGCATAATGCAGATCCTTCTTCAGTAAGTTTGGGAAGGGCCCTAAAATGTTGTATTTCTTTTTTTTAAATTAAAACATTTTTACTTTTTAAATTCAAGCATAATTAACATACAGAGTTATATTGTTTTCAGGTATACAATTAAGCAGTTCTGTTCGTTACTCAGTGCTCATCACGATAAATGTACTCTTCATCCCTTTACCTATTTTGCCCATCCCCCTACCCACTGCCCCTGGCACCCACCACTTCTCTCTATTTTTAATTTTTTTTAGAATTTAAACTGTTGATTTTATTTTTTTGTTTCAAGTTTTTACTTAAATTCCAGTTAGTTTCAAGTGTAGGATTTAATGATTCATTACTTGCAAAAAACATCCAGTGCTCATCACAACAAGCACCCTCCCTAATACCCATCAACTACTTAACCCATCCCCCTGCCCATCTCCCCTCCAGCAACCCTCAGTTTGTTCTCTATAGTTAAGAGTCTGTTTTATGGTTCGCTTCTCCTTTTATTTTTTTTTTCATATTTTCATGTTTTGTTTCTAAATTCCATTTACATATGAGTGAAATCATATGGTATTTGTCTTTGTCTGACTTATTTCACTTAGCATAATACTCTCTAGCTCCACCCATGTCATTGCAAATGGCAAGATTTCATCCATTCTTTTTTTTATGGCTGGGTAATAGTCTATTGTGTATATATATATACCACATCTTCTTTATCCATTCATCAGTCAGTGGACATTTGGGCTCTTTCCATAGTTTGGCAATTGTAGATAATCTGTCATAAACACCGGAGTGCATGTATCCCTTTGAATCAGTATTTTTGTATCTTTTGGGTAAGTACCTAGTAGTACAATTGCTGGGTCATAGGGTAGTTCTATTTTTAACTTTCTGAGGAACATCCATACTGTTTTCCAGAGTGGCTGCACCAGTTTGCATTCCCACCAACAGTGCTTGAGTGTTCCTTTTTCTCCACATCTTCGTCAACACTTGTTGTTTTCTTGAGTTTTTAATTTTAGCCATTCTGACAGGTGTGAGGTGTATCTCATTGTAGTTTTGATTTGCATTTCCCTGATGATGAGTGATATTGAAAGATTTTGTATTTCTTTCTTTTTTTAAAAGATTTATTTATTTATTTTAGAGAGAGAGAGAGAAAGAGACAGAGTGTGAGAGAGAATGTCAGACAGACTCCCTGCTGAGTGTGGAGCTGGTTGTGGCACTCAGTCCCAGGTCCTTGAGATCATAACCTGAAATGAAATCAAGAATCAACTTCCCAACTGACAGAGCCACCCAGGTGCCCTGGTAGATTTTCTGTTTCAAACCAAATCCCAGATGATGCCTATTTTGTTTCTTTTTTTTTTTTTTTTTAAAGATTTTATTTATTTATTCATGAGAGACAGAGAGAGAGAGAGAGGCAGAGGGAGAAGCAGGCTCCCCGCTGAGCAGGGAGCCCGATGTGGGACTCGATCCCAGGACGCTGGGATCATGACCTGAGCCGAAGGCAGACGCTTAACCATCTGAGCCACCCAGGCGCCCAGATGATGCCTATTTTGATGGACAGAGAACCACACTTAGAACAGCACAAGTTTCATAGCCGTCTCTGCACTTAATTAATCAGAATCTGCATTTAATAAGATCCCGAGTTGATTCATATGCACATTAAAGTTTGAGAAGTGTGGCTATCAAATGAGAAAGCTGGACTATATATAGTAAGGAAATGATCTCTTTCTTTTCTTTTTTACCTTTTCTTAGTCCCTTTAAAGTAGGGTCTGATTTGCCTTTTTTTTTTTTTTTTAATATGGTCAGCTTCTGTTCTGATTGGTCAGTTTGCTTGTCTGATTGATTGATGCCCATGCCATACTGGTTGTTAACTTTTTTGAATATTATCCTTGATTTTTATGTATATATGCATATGTTCATCTATACATTTCGTTTTAATAGACTGCCAGATAGACATTTATGAGATATTCAAGGTTATAATGAACAAAAATTTCTTCTTGTTTGTTGTATGTTTTATTTTCTTTGCTTTCCTCTAAACACAAGGAAATTAATGTGTATTACTATTAAGTCATCATCAGATAATTTAATTTCTTCAAAACATTAGAAGAGAGTGTCAATTAATAATGAGGAATTAGATTGCATTTCTGTGTGCTCAACACTCAGACAAGTACTTGGCTTTCATTTTCTTACTGTCAGTGTTCAGGATTTTTCAGTATTAAGAAATGAAGAGAAGACATTACAGAGCATAATAGGAATATTTGTTGAAAAATTGGATCATAGTTTTAAGCATTATAAAAAGAGCTAGGTATAACTTAAGAAACTTTGAAATTGGGGCAGCTGGGTGGCTCAGTCAATAAGTGTCTGCCTTCGGCTCAGGTCATGATCTCAGGGTCCTGGGATCGAGCCCCGCATCGGGTTCCCTGCTTGGCAGGAAGCCTGCTTCTCCCTCTCCCCCTGCTTGTGTTCCCTCTCTCGCTGTGTCTCTCTCTGTCAAATAAATAAATAAAAATCTTTAAAAAAGTAACCTTGAAATTACTAGCAAAGAGAGATATTCAATTTTTGAGGATTATTTAAAATACCAAAATAAAAATGTAATTTTAAAGCAAGGTGTATTTAAAAAATAATCTCAAATATACTTTACTTGCCTAAATTATATTATTTGATTTTCTTCATTATAGATATTCTTTTCTCTCCAGAGGAAAGTATTTTTTAAAGATAATTTTTATTTTCATTTTTTACATGGTATTTATTATAGTTGTATATATCCATAAACGATATATACTGTTGTTGTTATTGTTGGTGGTGGTGGTGGTCTTTTCTTTCTTTCTTTTTTTTTAACGATTATTTATTTATTTATTTATTTGACAGAGAGAGAGAGAGACAAGAGAGAGGGAACACAAGCAGGGGGAGTGGGAGAGGAAGAAGCAGGCTTCCTGCTGAGCAGAGAGCCTGATGTGGGGCTCGATCCCAGGATCCTGGGATCATGACCTGAGCCGAAGGCAGACACTTAACGACTGAGCCACCCAGGCACCCCTCTTTTCTTTTCTTTCTTTTCTTTTCTTTTTTTCTTTTCTTTTCTTTTCTTTTCTTTTCTTTCTTTCTTTCTTTCTTTCTTTCTTTCTTTCTTTCTTTCTTTCTTTCTTTCTTTCTTT